>NW_026562647.1:0-77288 GCF_027474105.1 Poeciliopsis prolifica
AAAAACTATGAAGGCTTTTCACCCAGATGTCTACGATTATCTACAAAAAAAAAAAAAAGAACAGTCAAATGATTACAAATCTAAAGCTCAGGAAGATTCAACATAATAACTATGAGAGCAACACAATAAGCAGGTTGCTGTGAATAACAGGATGATCTGACAAAGGGCTAACAAAGTGGAGACACTACAGCTGGAGAGTCGATTACTCCCCAGGTGCAATTATGAGTGAAGGCAAGGAACCGAAGTCAGACTGAGAAGATGTGAGAAATGGCTGACAGAACACACACAGGGAGCAGATATAAATATACAAAAACCCAAAATGCATCTGAATACACAACCAACATCAACAGAGAATAGTTTTCAACAGTTTTAAATTGAAGAAACATTTAGTCTATTTAAATAGATTAAATAAAGAAAATGATAAATAAAATAATAAATATTTGTGCAAACACAAAAGGGAGCATCTTCAATGTTTTGGTCACAATAGAGAATATTCTGATTACATGATAATTAAAATAAAAAAACTGGTTTATGTCACTCTTAATCTAAGATATTGCTAATCTGACATCACCTCATGAACCTGACATGGACTTGCACGCTGGATGTATTTTTCCTTTTAATCAGGTCAAACAACGCACCGCAATTTCACAATTGTGTTTTTTTTGTTGTTTTTTTTTTTTGTTATTGACATTAGTAGAATATCAAAAATGTTTTGTTCACATTTGTAATGAAAATACGTAGGTGTGTACTTTTCATGGTAATGTTTGTGTCTTCCATACAGATGGAAGAAATTATGTAGGTGAACTTGTGTAGGTTTCATCAATAAGTGAGTCACACATATACTCATGCACACATGCATGCACTGCAGTAAAGTCTGGCACTCATCAAGTAGAAAAAGTTTTTCTCCATTATGCTTCTTCGCACATTTTTCCCCTTCAACTTCCCATCTGCAGCCAAAGAACTTTCTCCCACTGGTTCTCCATCCCGGGCATTCTCTTTTCCCCGTTCACCACCAAAGTAGTCTTAAGGCTCACTAAACTCCCAACGTTAACAGTTTTCGCCAGCACGCTCGCCAATCACAAATGAGCAGTGAGATTAGGAGAGGCGAGGTGAAACCGAGAGCTTCATTAAATACGAACCTGAGTCAGCAGCAGCGGCGGCAGCAAGCAGTCTCGCTCGCGAGCGCACAATGTGTGTGTTGCATGTGTGTATGTAGGTGGAATGCAAGTGGGAGTGGGGGGGGCAGGGTGTGTGTGACATGGGCGCAGACTGAACATAAAATTTCTGCATTCAAGCGCGCGTGTTTATTTGTGTGTGGCTTTAGGGATTGATGCCGTCTTTGGCTCGGCTCATGTGGGGGCAATTAGCTGAACCTCGCTCCAAGCTGCCTACAAGGAAAGGCAAAACCGCCCCCGGCTACACAGTACGTAGCTGAGTGTGGTGTGTTGTGTACGTACATACCACCGAACCTCGGGGGGTTCTTTTTTTTATCCCTGCTCTGCCATCCCATACATCCATCTAATCCCCGTCTGCAGATCTCCCACTCTGTACCCAATGGCTTTAGACCCTATGTGACACGCCAGAGAAAATCACATAGGAATAGAAAGCCATAAAACACAGCAGTGAGTCAGTCATGGTGGTATCAGGAGTAACATTTTCTCTCCTCACAATGATCCGCATCTGTGTGTGTGTGTGCGTGTCCCCAAAAGTGTGTGTGTATCTCTCCCAGTTCTATGGCTTTAATACCCTCAGCTTGTCTGACAGCTTACAAGGCCCTGCAGAGGTTTTACAACAGAGCTCAGACACCTCTCTCTCTCTTTCTTTCTCTCTCTCTCTCCTTTTCTGTCTCTCTCCACTCTCTATCCTTCTTGTCTCCCACATATTCCTATCTCACATCC
The DNA here is from genome assembly GCF_027474105.1 of Poeciliopsis prolifica. Lineage (NCBI taxonomy): Eukaryota > Metazoa > Chordata > Actinopteri > Cyprinodontiformes > Poeciliidae > Poeciliopsis > Poeciliopsis prolifica. The sequence continues at coordinate 1,899 of NW_026562647.1, forward strand.
TTCAACATCGCCTCGACCCCCATCCAACCCTCGGCCATTTCTTGTTTTGCCAGACTGTCGTTTCCAGGGGTGCTTTTACAGAACGATGCATAAGATGACAGGTGAAAACACAGTTTATGGACCCTCTGAATTATTAAGTGACTGAAAGTGGATGACTCAACGTTAACCAGAGAGGAAGAGGGAGGCGACTGTGGCCTACGAGCGTCCACAAGTGCAGCGGGGAGAACGGACAGCCGTGTGCCCGACGCTTGGATGGACCGCAGAGTTGTCCAGCTCACGGTCGGGTGGGGGGGGGACACTGGCTGAAGGAAAACAATGGATGAGTTATGAGTTTATTATGTAGTGTGATAAAAATTTTCTTTTATCAGACTTTGTATTTCTGGTTAATTGATTCTCCTCTTAATTGACTTAGAGGAGCCTTGCAGCTGATTGATGTGTTTGATAAACCTACCCAAGGATGGAGTCCAGTTTGTTTCCATCCCAGTGCATTTCAACCCAACATCTTTAAGTGTGTTAAAAGTTAGACGTATGTAAATTGGCTAAATGCACTGCAGAGCTCACACTGTTCATTTCCCTTTAGACAGCCCTACATTTGCTCTAAAGTACTTTGCTACTTAGAGACTCAGCTCCTCCTTGGAGCAGCAGATTTTCTCTTATTTACCAGATCAGACCCTCTGTGTGTTTTGTATTCTGAGGAATCTAAAATCACTTACGGAATTCCTTAAGCACGTAGCTTCAGGTCACTTTTACTGGGAATCTATTGTTGAAACCAGATGAAAAGACATATTTTTTTCTCACTGTCACTTGTGTCAGTTAACCTATCAGAACTTTACAATGTCATGAAATCAATCATTTTGGTCCTTCTAACTGATCTAAAACAAGAGAAGTTGGGTCTGATTGAACTTCAGACTGAGAAAAAAAGTAGATGTTTCTTTTATTCTGCGTATGTTAATTTTTGATTTGAACATCGTATGATGCCTCTTTTGATATGTTTGTTGATGACAAACAACTTTCCACATGACTTCTGTTCACTACTTTTTGGTCTCAATAAATGTAAGGATAAACTATAGACAGTCTGGGATGCAAGAAACCTCTGTCATTTTGAACACAGACTTAATTTTAACATCCACAAAAAAAATGCTAGGAAATCATATTATGACCCTCTTAAAACATTGCGAGGATGAATAATTTTACTGACCAAACAAAGCACTGAAAAGACAGCACAGACTTTTATCGTTCAGCACGGAGTTTACAGGGTCTCCCAGCCCATGTCTGGATTCTCTTCAGATACTCTGGCATCCGTCCTCTCAGTCCTGAAAAATGACTATGCAGTTACCTGATGACTGTTTGTCCTGTGTGTCTCCGTATTGCTATGTGATAGACTGGTTACCTGTCCAGGCTGTACATAACACCTCTTGCAGACTAGCAAGGAAATTTAGATTTAGGTCCGATTACAGACAGCTATCTTTACATGTCTGTAAAGTTCTGCATCTTTAGTTTACCAACACCATAAAATGAATGATACAGCACCAAGTCCTAAATCACTGCATCGAGTCCATGTAAAAGGATAGATTTTAAAATGTAGCTATTGGTGTTTAAAGCACTAAATGGTCTTTTGACAAAAAACATTTCCTAATTGGTTGCCTAGTTTAAACCATGTGGACTCCTCAGGTCATCAGAGACCTGCTTACTCTGTGTCTCCAGAACATAAGCAAGGGGAGCCAGAGACATTGTGTGATGTTTCAATGTGTTAATATTACATCTGTTGATTTAATATTATTCATTTAGCCCCAGGCAACAGCCCCTAACTCCTCCCACTTTGGCTCTTTTCCACTAGCACCTACTTAGCATTGATTGTTTAGGCAGCAGAGTCACTGGTTGTGACACAAGACTGACTGACTACCTTACAATAGCACAACTCACAATGTTTGAAACTCACAACAGCATATTTGGAGTTTTGAAGAACAGTGACAGACTGAGCAGGATGTTCTGTAGATTCACTGTTTTCCACTGTTGCGTCATGTATAAATTCCATCCTGCTACTTTTCAGACTCTGGCCGAAAAGTAAAATGATGACAACTGTAATGGAAAACCAACCAAACAGTGGAGAGTGTTAAAGTGCAGAAGTGGTTTTGGAAAAGGACTATAAGTAACATATTAATGCAAATTGTACACATACCAAGAACGGTATTAAAAGTACTTTGCTGCCATCTTGTGGTCTAAAAGGTGTATTTCCTTATGACTACCATGTTATGACAACCTCATATTAGACCAAGGAGAGAAAATATACAGGGAGCCAGCAGTTTCAAATAACATAATGTTTCATCTACAAAAAAGCAAACATTTCACTTTTTTGCCACTCCTTGCCAGCAATGTATCAGTTTTTGATTTTGTTGATTTTTCTGACATTTAAGCTAAACTAACAAGCAAGATATCGTCAGCTTTGAAATATTTAGAAAGAGCGTCACCTTAATCACAAAGAACAATAATGCATTTTTAAAACCCTAATCTGCTGCATCAGAATATGTTGTTTTAGGTGAGTTTCTATATTTTAAGAGACATCACTATTGACAAACATGGGGATTTGAGAGTCAAAGGGCTTGAAAGACAAGCAGAGATGAATGGTTTAAGAATGAAAGATGAGCACTCAGAGTTTGGAGCTGGTAGGATGACTGTCAAAGTCGTCTATACCTGTTTTAAATCCCAGTTTTTCAGCCATCTTCCTGTGAATACGCACTCTGCCTCCCTTTATGTGATTATATGCATGGGTGTGTGTTTGTGAGCATTTAAGCTGATTTGAGTCTTATCGAGATCCACTGTGGAAACAGACAATGTGCCTTATTTGTTATCTTCTTGTTTGGACGAGGAGATAAGGCGATCAGTGTTTGCAGGAGCGCACAGAGGCATGCGAGCGTGTGCGTACTGTGTGAGTCCGTGCGTAAAGTACAGATAAGCTGAGCGTTGTGCCTTTCAGTTTCAGTGACAGAATCCTAATGCCGATCCCAGTGCTCAACACTCCGGAGACTTTCCACCCAGAGCTTTTTCCATGATTCAAAGTTACGACCTGCCTTTGGATGTAGGCTTCCTCCGCCTTGCAGAAAGATTGCATAGATGATTCTCTAAATGTTGTTTTCTTTTTTCTTTCTGTCATTGTGTTCTTTGTAGTCTTGTGCAGATTGACACTGAAATATCAATACTTCCAATACCAGACCCCTAAGCTATATGAAGGTCGAATCTCAAAACAAAGCATCAGTACTTTTAATGCTTCAGTTATTTGAGATAATGTCTCATATAATTAACTAACTTAATTATAGAGATCTTGCTTAAATGAGACAAGATGGATGGGAAATACTTTTTCTTCCATCTGATAATGACGGTTTTCATTTCACAGTAGGTCTTAATAATTAAACAAGGATTTATTTCAGTAAGGTTATTACTTTTCTATTCTTTTTAGTTTGCCACAGTATTTTCACATATTTTGAGTGATTTTCTGCTGGTCTTAAGTAACCAAGCCATAACAAATGAGGCTGCTGCTTCAATACAATTCTGTGTTTGAAATGTATTCATTATAATAACGTCTTGTATTTTATGAAGCCAAGACTTAACAGGTAAATTAAGTGTTCGCACAAAGTATCAGATCGGTATCGCTGATATCAGCTTCAATTTTACTGAATATTTGATCGGACAAGAAATCGGTGCTGTCTCACCACAAATTTCCTTGGTCCTTGCTGTGTTTTTATGCTCATCTGTGTCCTGCCTGACTGCTAATGCTCTTCTTCCTTTGTATTCTAACGTCGATTCTCATATATGTCCTCTGCCCTTTCCTTCCTTGAATTCTTTCAAATTCAAGGAAATTGAAAGATATATCACAGATATTTACCACAATTTAGATATGATCAATATCAACAAAATTAAATCTTACAGAATTTTGACAACTTCACTCTTCGGAATGCAGACAGAGGAAAGACTTTAGCTTCTCAACTTCTCACAGCCAGCTATGAAAGGTTGGTACATCAGCTAGCAACAACTTGCTATGTACCATGTGCAGCAGCAGCGTTAGGTTGTCACCGACATACTTGGACAGGCTTCATTTCTCTGAGGTCCAAGGACTCAAAACGGACATATCTGTACATTATGAAGCCGCTCGGCAGAAAACAGCTTTCACATTGTACTGTTTTGTTTGTGACACCCAGCTGATAATGTTGAGTCGTCACAACCAGTCGCACAGTGTGGTTCTGCACCAATAGTTAAGCGATGGCTGCCTTAGTGGAAGAGAAACCAGATATAGGGCCCAACATAAACAAATAGTAGTGAAAAGTGTGAAGTCTGATATTAATGGATAAATTTAGACATGTAAAGAAGAAATCCTGTTTATGAAATTTGTACTAACGTTTGTCTGACATCTTGTACTACAGCATAATTAGTCTGAGAAATATCTACCACTAAGCCTTCTCTACATTCTCCATCTTTGTAAGTTTACCAATAATTCAAAATTATTTGCTATCCAGATATTTAGGATAGTTCAATGCAGTTGTACAACTGAGAAGAAGACCATTACAACCCAAAGATTGTTCAGAGTACATTATAAAAACAGAAGAGCTGAGAAAATGTTTTGTTCTTACGCACATCTTGTTCCCCGGCAACTATTCCAAACTCTTCCCAGTTCCCATCCTCTGGCTGTGGTGCAGAAGTCTATCTACTGGTGATTTCCCAACCTCCGCATCCGTCTTTTGTTCCGAGTTTCACTCTCCGTACCGTTACGTGAACACTGAAACCAGCGCAGATCTGGGAATTCTTTGCTAGTTTTTTGGACAAAGCTTTTACCTGTACAGGCTGCATTACTACCCCCACCTCCTCCGTCCTCCACCCCATTTTGTCTTCCACTCCTCCCATTTTCTGTTTTTCTGACTCCTTCTCGCTGCTGCTCTCTCCCTTGTCCAACACAAAATGCCCTCTGTCCACTTCTCAGGTACGCTGTCCTGCGCCGCCCACCCCCAAAATCACAGATTAACTGAAGGACACAACTACACCAGCAGCCCTGCTGCTCCAGAGGTTCAGACCTTTCAAAACTGTGTATCCAAAGGGAAATATTGTTGGAAATAATCTGTGATATTCTGTCACTGTTTGTTATTCAAGACGCTTCATCAGGTGTGGTTATTTTCAGGTGAGGTTCAGTACGGTGGAGTCCCAGTCTGTTCTAATAGCTAACTGTCTCCCAGGCCCTGCAAACAAAGAGCCTATTGACTCTGTAACACACAGGAGCTTTCTCTCTTCTCCACAGGCCTCTGCTTTGTGCTTGTCTCCAACACACACAAACACACAAGCATCTCTAACTTCCCCCATACACACGAGAAATCAGCCCTACATCACCATTCCACCTGTTCTTAGTTCTACCTGCCAACCACTGCTTCGCTTTATCATCCAAATCCTTTACTTATTCTATCACAACGCTTTTGTCATTCATATCTGAAATATACTTAACGTATTAAAACATTCTCCGGTTGGTCAACAGGAGCTTTAAGGTGTTAAAATAGTTAGCCGGTCGTGTTGTGTACAACAACATAAGGAAACATTGAAAATATTTTTCTGGGCATTAAAATCTATATTAATATTGCCAACATGGAGAATTGTGAAAATAAATGTGAATATTATGATAGTGGACAGGAGGCTGCCATTGGTAGCACTGTTGCCTTGAAGCAACAAGGTTCTGGGTTTCTATCCAGGTCCGTTTTACATGAATTTTGCATATTCCTACATGGAATCCACTTGATTCTCATTTCCTTCAGTGCTCCATCTGAGATGAAGTTGTGAAGCTCAGTTTCTCTGGTTGAATTTCGTCGGGGCCAATCAGAAGGAAAAGTTCTGAACAATGATTTTTCTGTGCTGTTTTATAATTGTAGTCTGCCTATAGCTGTAGTTTAAAGTAGTTGTAGACTAAAGTACTGAATGGCTTTAGTTGTGATAACTAAAGCCATTTAGTCAACATTTCTCTCGAGAAATGTTTTGCCTTTATCATCAAAACTGACAAAGGCTCTGACAGGTGATTGTTACGTTAAAGAGCTAAAAATAAATGCTGTGCTGAGAGAGGCTGAGCTGGAAGCTCTTTGAAATGCTAACAGAGCTATCTTGCCTCTGGTACTAAATCCACCAATCAGGCCAGAAGGACCCTAAATACCTGTTACCATCGACACCGGACACTAAACAGCACAGCTGTTGCTTTGCCGGTCGCAGTGTTACAGACACTGTGAGAGATATTAAAGACAAGCAGCTCTAATGGAGCTACTTGACATGCTAACGGAGCTTGAAAACTGATACTGAATGTAAAACCACTTCATCACCGGAGACAATCGGACCCTAAGCAGCTGTTGCTGAACCAAACAAAGGGCTATAGAAATATTTACCGGATCACACAGTCCGACCTGAGCTACATGTCATTCATTACTTTATTATGAAGCTGAAGGCAACAGTAAATCACCAGCTCCTACGGCCAACTCTCTTCTCTTCTTCTGTTGGGTCCTCCTGACCTTCATCACTTCTTGTGATTTCTACATTAATATCGATTTCAATGAGCTCTGGTTCAATTCCAAAAGACTTAATAATGTTACTTATTGTTTTGGCTGGATGGAGCCAGGCAGTTGTACCATTAGGTGTTATTTACCCAGAATGCATTGCAGCATGAACAACATGGCAATATTTGTGTGACAATATTTAAACTAAATAACCTACAGTATTATGACTGTATTGTTTTTACATCTAAAATAAATATTTTCCAAATAAAGTCTATTGGTACCACGATTCATGGATCTGTTACACTCAGCTCAGAACATGAGGAAGGTAATTAGTTTCTCTCACGAGGATTTAATGAACCTTGTGAGAATCTGTTTTTCTTTTAAAGACAATTGGCATCTTCTAATAAGAATAAACAACTTATTTCACATTTTTGTGAATGTACTGTTCCTGAACACTGATTTTCTCCTGATTATTTTAAGGTAGCTGTAGTCTTATCTAAAGCAGCATATCCCATAAGTGAGGAAGCATTTCAAACTGTAATCTGTGCCAGTACCTACTTTGCATGTAGGTGGTGGTGGAAAAGTGTTCTAACTCACAGCATTAAATCAGTGAACTAAAGCACACAAAGTCCCAGTGTTATTTGTATCTGTAAGCCTGACATTCTAAATGCGAGAAAAAAACAATCCAGCAACACTGAAGTAGGGGCATGCGAAAGAACAAGAAAGAGGCAGAGTCAGAAAGACTGAGAGAGAGGACACCCTGCCCTAGATATCTGCCTCTAAGCTGCTCTCTATGCAGACATGGCAACGGGACGCATGAGGCGAGCGCTGGAGTGGAGATGAGAGGAAAATACAAAGATGGTCAGATGGAAAAATGTGTAAGGGACAGAAAGTCAGGCCCGAGGAAGGATTAGTGATCAAAGAAAGCCAGCAGCCTCCCTGAAAGCCAATTGAACTCTCTATCTCACACACAAGTATGTCTTTCTATATTCACAAGGACTTTGGATTGACTTCCATTCATTTTTCATTAATTTCTACAGCCCAACCCTGACTTTTACCCTACACCTAATAATTAACAGTACATGCCTAACATTAAACTTGACCTAAACTTAATTCACACCTTACCCCTAGTGCATAACCTTTACTAGTATATCTGACCTTAACCAACATCTAATTCACACCCTAAACAAGGGGTCCACCATATTAGCACCAGGCTTTGGTCAATCGGTCTTCATAAGGTTAGTAAATATGCCAGAGAAGGTTCTTAATAGGATAGCTGAACAAATACACAGACACACACAAAACCAAAAAGTCCTTATTACATCACTTATTCATATCTGGTTATCATTAATGTGTCAAACCCAACCTAAACTCCAACCATAACCCCGGTCTAAACCCTGGGTTAAGGTATTACCTTGGCCCACAGCTTAACCAAGAACAAAAAAGATTACGATTTCCATTTAATCTTGAAAAAGTTACCCTTTCATCCATCCACTATCTCATTATGTAATAATGGATTTATAGAACCTCATCTCTGACCACGGACTCACTACTTTTGGGATGGGCTAAAGTGTCAGGTGCTATGTAGGATGGGCAGTTGCCAAAGGTCTGGAGATTCAGAGCATCATAGTTCTTTGCCTTCCCTATTCTTAGATTTGGTGAGAACAGCCTCATTCATTTGCATTACCAATATTTTGGAGACTGTAGGGAGAGGCACAAATATGTGTGTAGCTTCTTGCAGCAAGATGGTTCTGGGCTCAAGTCCCGCCCTGGGGTCCTTCTGCATGAAGTTGACTTTTCTCTTGAGATGATGTCAAGAAAAACACAATTCATGCGTCTACCTTTGTGCCCCACAAAGGAAATTCAGAGGCAGATGCTAAACATGTGAAAAGCTTTTAATTCCTCCTCAACCTCTGTCTTCTTCACTTTGACAAGCTGCTGATGAGGAGAGGAAAACAACAGGCCAGAGATACCAATTAGGCCATCAAATGGCAGCAGCAACAATCTGCAGCACTCCTCCACTTCCCAGAGGAGTGCTGCTGGGGGGAAGAAACAAAAGAAGAAACGGCAATGGCGGAAGGAAGGGAAGATTCGGGCTGTGAGGAGGAGGAGGAGAAGAAGAAAACTTTGCAGGAGCTCAGATCTAATCAGGAAATCCTCCCTCTCAATATCACAGCGCGTAGCGGCACAAGGTAACATAGAAACAAACTCCCAGAAACACACAAGCACCCTCGCTGTCAGCGGCTTGACCTCCACCGGCTGATCTTGCTCCTTGGTATTCCATCGCCCTCCCACCGGCTGACCTGATTGGCTAATGATGGCTCATTTATCTTGATGCAGCACCTGCGGTGTCGAAAAGGTGTGTGTGTGTGCATGTGTGTGTGCGTGTGTGCTGCATAAAGTGTGTTTCCAAATGTCTCCATGTGTGCACAGGAAGCTCGGCTAAGAACGTTGTTGCTTCTCCTGGGAATGCTGAACACAAGAAGCCAGAGGATGGAATCAGAGGGGAGGAGGTGATGTGTAAGATCGGAGAGGCAATGATAAATTAGGAAATGGGGGTAGATGGAAGAAAAAAACAGGAGAAGAGGATATGAGTACAAAAATAGGAGGGGGAAGATGACAAAAGGAGCCGGAAGAAAGAAGAATAAAAAGATTAAGGAGAATAGCATGGGGAGAAGTGATGAAATAAAACAACAACAAAAATCCAGTAGAGGAGAAGGGAGAGGAAGAAACAACCACAGCCATGACTGGAGGAAGAGGGAGGTCAGAAAGATTGGAAGTTTGGAAGCAGGATTGATGTATGTTTTATTCACTCACGACTAATGCTTCTTTAATTATTGCAGCTGAAATCATCAGTCAAGTAGGATGACTGTGTGTGTGTGTGCGTGTGTGTGTGTGTAGGTGTGTGTGTGTGTGTGTGACAGGCTCTGTAATGTGTGTATTACTGAGAAATCATCAATTGTCTAGTGTGGAGACATAATGGAGGACAGCCAAAGTGCAGAGACAAAGAATTCTGTGCATCTACGTGGAAAATAATCCCGTCATTTATCAGTTCATCAGGTCGAAGTTCTGCTTGAACCTTATTACTAGAGGTGGAAACAGGGAGGATCCAAAATACCAACAATGTCGGTACCGAATCGATATCAGTATCGGATCGATACTGGCATGGTAAGACTGACACTTTAGATTTGGATTCCATCTTGAAATTTTACCTCAACCCTACTTAAAAAAAGATTTTGTTTTTACTCACTCCCAAACGATCAATTTTTTGTACTTTATTTAGAAAAAAATACACAAAATTTGCTTTGCTTTTCTATAGTTTATGTTAATCTGTTATTAAAGTATTTTTCAGACCCCAGTAAACTTGGTCCAAATTCTGTCCTAGATTTCAACAGAATATTTCAAAGGAAAAACACAAAAACACCCAAAGGTCAAAAGTTAAATTTTATATCAAACTTAAATAAAAAGTTTTAGTTCTGGTATTGGTAAGTGCTGTACTATGAAGTCATCTGGCGATAATAGGAAAAAAACCTGAAGGCGTGTATGGGTAAGATCATCTCCATGTCATTAGTGATGCTTATTTACAGGAAATAGGAAGAGAATAATGGGGAGAATTCAACCCTGGAACGCTTCTGTCAAAAACTAAGGCTATGTCCACAGTGCACGGAAATGCAACTCAAATCTGATTTTTGCTTTTTTTGCCCAAATGCAACCTTTTCACTGCAGTCTGAATGCAGTCAGCAATTTGAATAGCCCAATTCTGATGATTCACCAGAATGATCAGTTCTTATTTGGCATTACCAAACCATTCTTACCATGCTGGAGGACAAAGTTAGGCCAAACCAAATTTGGCTAAAGCAACCCGAGTGCAGTAGCTATGGCACTGATTGTTGGCCAAGCAGTCTGAGGCTATTTGTAACATACACACCTGCTTCTGGGCGGCCAAAAGACAAGCATATGCTAAAATATGTTCATATTGTTTCGTATAAACAATATCATTTTGTTCAAAACTGTGGGTCCTTCTTTAAGTTCACATTCACAGAGTCTGGCTTCTTCCCCTGCAGAATTATGATGCATGTCACATCAATGAAGCAAAAGTCAGATAAAATACAACCTGACCGTTCAGGTAGTTTTGAAACTATCATGTACATATCCAAATTAGTACCACATACAAAAGTGGCCTGGATCAGATGTTTTGGGGGGCGAATGATCAGAATTGGGCCGTTCAGACTGCAGTGAAAAAATTGCATTTGGGCAAGAAAACAAAAATCAGGTTTGAGTTCCATTTGCCTGCTTTGTGAACGTAATCTGAGTTTTTGACATTTGCGCTCCAGGGTTTAACTCCCCCACTGATTTGTTCCTATTTCCTGTAAATAAGCACCACTGATGACAAAATATGTGAAAGAAAAACTCGTCTGTCCAACCGTAGTAACTCACTTAATGAATGAAATGTTGTCATGGTTTGGGCTAACTTTGCTCTGTGCCATTTGGTAAAAATCCAACTAATGAATGAATTTTCACTCTTATTTTATTTTCTACTTTCTGTTTGTAGTGGGGATGAAACACAAAAGATACTATTAGGATCTGCAGAGGATATCAAAGCCAAGGAGAACAGAACTGACAATGTTACAAAAACATATCATATCTGCCTGATGTTATATGTTTTATAGCAGCATGGGCTGCTATAACATTCTCAAGATACAGAAGCTCGAAGAAAATGATCACCTCAGCCAAGGCGGCATATGTGAAGGTTGGTCCAGAATTATTCATACACTTGGCACATTTTGATTTACATATATTTTGTTGAATGTTTGTTTCTGATAAACAAACGTATTGCCTCCCCGTGCTTCATACAGCAGTATAAAATATTCAAGCACTTTGTATGGTGTCTAATTAAAGTGTAAGACACAAGGGATAATTATGGACAATTTTAGAGGATTTGAAACCTTGGAGTACTGTCAATCCAGTCTATGCCTCCAGCTGGACAATAAATAAATAACAATATGTATAGCCATAGACGCATAACTGATATCAATAGATAACATTTGTGATAGAATATTCGCTGAACTCCAGAACTAAACAGGATTGTGGGAGACGCAGGCAGAGGAAAGACTTTAGCCGTTCAAGCTCTCGCGGCAAATCTGGTGGCATCAACTAGCTCAACTCGCTCTTTGGTTAGCTAGCAACAAGTCGTTGAGTAACTTGCACAGCAGCAGTGTCAGATTTCGTCATCTTGCCTCATAACTGCTTAAAAATGTAACAACATGGAGAGAAAATTGTGGATAAAATGAGAAAGCTTCAGATATTTAAAATAAAAAATACTAATCCATAATGATTATTATGGATTAGTATGAAAGATTGATATGAAACGTGTGGCGTCGTGGTTTGTTTTTCATCCATATTGTTCAGGTATAACTAATGATGTGCTGCATTTGATTTCTCTTGTGGATTTAGACTTTCTAGTCAACAATACAACAATATATTTGGACTTCTGCCAAAAACAACAACAACAGTTTGAATAGCCCACACCTCAATTTCTAAAAAAATGCCATTACAAGCTTTTTATTAGCACTTCTGTCAGTCTCTAAAATAGAAAGCAATGAAGCAATTATCCCTATTCTCACTTGTAGTCCTTCATTGCCAGTAACAGTTAGCAAATCCAACCGGTCTTCTTGCAACCAGCACACATAAAGTCAGATCTGACTTCTGCTGCAGATCAAATGTTCCAAAACGGAAAGTTGTGGCAGTGGATGTTACACAAGTTGCAGTTTTCATTTCTGCCACTAGTTGTGGATAAAAGTGTTGTTGTTTTTTTCCAGTTTGGTCAAGCAAGTTATTAGGTTTAAGGTGAAGAAAAATCAATACGTAAAAGTAAGTTTAGCCGAGTCAAACTCAAACCTTCCACTGTGTTTTCTAACAAGTCATGAAAAGAAGGTAATTAATTTTGCTCTCCTCTTTAAGAGGTGCGGTGTCCCATAGACTGTAATCAGTTCACGCAAATCCTTAGTGGGGCAGCTACTGTTTCATACTTTGGGTCGCTGTGCATTGACTCCAATCAGCCTTTCCGTTATGCTTTCCTTCTGCCTACGTTCTCCTTGCTGCATCCTCTTTCCCTGCTGACTGCAGGGGAAAGGAGGGTTTGCATACATTATGCCTCCTTTTGTTCTTTGCTGTCAGTTCATTGTCAAACAAAAAGAAAGGAAAAAAGTAGAGAGAGCACAGAGTAAAAAAAGGAGTGTAAAGGACAAGTAGGTCTTACTGTGACACCAGCCCTGGTTTGGTTGGAGAGATGGGCTTCACTGCCTCCTCTCCTCTCCTCTCCTCTCCTCTCCTCTCCTCTCCTCTCCTCTCCTCTCCTCTCCTCTCCTCTCCTCGCCTCTCCTCTCCTCTCCTCTCTTTGTTCTTATCTTTCATTTTCTGTCTAAATCCAGGTGCTACTTATCTTATCCCAGCCTTACAACCCCCTCCCCATTCTACTTATCTCTCACTGTCTTGTCACAAACTCAAGAGTCTGACATATGAACACACACTCACTGCTTCAACCCGGCACGCCCCTCCCATCCTCCTATCATTCTTCGTTTTTTTTCCCCCCTCTGCCACAACATGTTTTCTCGTTGCCTATCCAGCACCGCCGGAGGCAGCTGGTGGGCTGTGACCTATCCTATCACTGCTTCTGGATCAGGCCTGTCATATGTGCATGTGGCAGGTAGACAGACAGGTGGGCAGACAGACGGGGCGGTCGGAAACTCATTGGCTTCAGATCCTTATCTCAACTCCAGCCTGAGATTCTTAATCCGTCCGTGGGAGGTGGAACGGAGCGATCCATACAGCTGAAGCCGCCTGGAATCTTTTACAAAGTTTGACTGTTCAGAAGTGATTTATCGGTTTCACGTCATCACAGCTCATCCCATGTTTATTGGCGGTTTGTCTTACAGATGAAATTTGCTTAAACATTCAGGATGTCCTTTTCTGTCCTCTGGAAATTAGTGCGTGCAGGATTTGGCGAGCTTTGCAGATTGGTTTTTCCACCTTCTGTTTAATTTCATTGCATTTAAGAAATCTTTTAAACTTTTCGCTTTGTTATTTTCATTTCCTTAGATGTTGAGTGCAGTAGCTGCTGGCAGCAGCAGGAGGGAGAATAGCAAGGCTGCATGTGCCGAGCGCTTCGTCCTGATTTAGAATCAGATCTATTTCTGTTCGCCCTCCAACCCCGCCGGGAAATTTTCAAATCTGCCACGGACAAGCATATGTGTGTGCGTGTGAGCGCGTCTGCGTGTGTGCGCGTGTGTCGGGGGGGAAAAGAGAGCAACAAAGATAGGGGTTGAAAGAAGCGAAGAGAGATCGCTTAATGTATAAATCATTTCTGTGAAAATTCATAATTAGCACGCAAGAGCCGGCCTAAGAACTGGAATTCCAATTAAGTCCCTGAAGTGAAGTGAGTTAGCGTCAGGACGGACGGACGGGGGTTGGAGACGGAATGAAGAGATGAGAACGTGGGGAAAAATGGAGCAGACGCTTCGCGGGCTCCAAGCAGAACGATCCGGTCAGGGAAAGAGATTCAAGCTGTGGTCAGTCATTCTTAACCAGAACACGTACTGAGTGAGTCAGGCTCACCCTGTGGCACCAACTCCAACACACGCAAATGACACCAACAAAATCTCAGCTCCATATCTACTCCAAATGTCACCAGCGCCACCTTTGACCCGCACTGCTAAGGCCAACTCCTTCCACTGCTGTCACTAGTTCCGCACACAAACTTCCTGAGGTGACGAGACCAGAGGAGGAAAAGTTGTGGGATAAAACGGACGACAAACAAACACTCACCTCCGAGCCGCCGCTGCGTCGGTCCAACCGGCTGAATCCTCACACTCACACATCCACTTGTGGTGAGTGCCCACACACGTGCACGCTCCACAGCAAAGTGTGTGTGTGTGTATGCGTGTTTGTGTGTGAGGCTGAACTCGGTGGAGCTGTGCAGTAGGAGTATGAGCGTGAGGAGGATGAGGAAGAGGAGGAGGGAGATGTATGGTTGGGCGGGAAGGTGGAGAGAATGGAGAGAAGAAAATACTGTGAATTATACAGCACAAGATTCTGAACAGAGCGCTGACAAAACTGCCGGATACACCAGGAACACGTCAGAGTCCCCATTTTGTTAGTTGTGTGTAGGGAAATGTCGACAGCAGACAATCTGATTGGTTCTGTTTGGTGAGTTTGCTTCAGGTCTCTGAGACTTGGCATCTCGCCTCCGGTTGAGGCGGAGCGAAAAGCCTCCCATTCAAGTCCTAATCTCCTCCAACAGGCCTGCGTGTGGCCAGCATGGCAACACATCCCAGGTTTTCCCGCTTCAACACCTCCGCTCCGTCTTCCTCATCCTCGCCTCAACAAGTCTCTTCATTGTTTTAAGTCGTACAAATGAGTTCGCTTCGGAAACTCGCAGGAATAAATCCGTACAAGCTGGCGAGCGAAAACAAAATTTCACCAACAAGGCAACAATTTTAGAGGATGTCAACATTTTTTTTGTAATTACTTAAACATTACTACTTTCTTTACCAAAACCAGCAAATATTTTTTTTTTATAACCTTTAATCACTATATTTCAACCACAATATAGAACTTCTGGTCGGTTTGACCAATCACTACCCAGATTTTGCAATTTCTTCCTGAACTAAGTTTTCAGCATTATATTTCAGTATATTTTTTTGGTTAGCTGTGTTTGAATAGTTAAAATGAGAATTATAAATATATTTAAAGCTCTTGTTTTACAGCGATTGTGGCTGCAGTCCTGGTTGGATTCGTCTGCTCTCCCGCAGTATGAAAGACCATGACCTTCAGATCCTTGACAGGAAACATTTATCCACATCGCATAGCAGCATTTCGTTATTGAAGAGTATGAACAAAAAACTGACAAAAATGGAACAATCAAAGTTAGTGCAAAACATTCCCCTCTGCATTTTCTTGCTTGCGTGTGAGAAAGTTGTTTCTGATAAAAAAATTTTTTTAAAAACTAACTAAAGAAAAACTACCAAAGTACCAAAAGGTCAAAGTGGAAAAATGAGATAAATATGGACGCAAGAACGATTTTCACCTTTTTTAGCTACACACAAAAGATCAAAATGATATTTAAACCACGTACAACTTGGAAATGCCAAAGAAAACCAACTACACCTTTGAACACAACCCATATAACCCGATCAGAACATTTCTTCAGCAGGCTTCAACTTTAGCGCTAAGAGAAAATACACAACACAGAGCACCACTGCACACATACTCCGCTCCAGGTGTGTGTGTGTGCGTGCGTGTGTGTGTGTGTGTGTGTGTGTGTGTGTGTGTGTGTGTGTGTGTGTGTGTGTGTGTCTAATTGTGCCTCTGTCCTCTGTCTTCGGCAGAGAAAAGCCAATCTCCACGTCCAATTATTTACCTCTCAAAGGCAGACAGATGGGGGGAGCCGGGAGAATATAGCACATGGGGCTGAAGGGAGAATTAGTTAGACTTACAGAAAGTGAAAGACAGAGGAATTCTTTGAGGGTCTGCGCAGGGGGGAATTAATTAGAATGAAAAAGGCATAGTGGGGGGGTTGAGGAGGAAAGACTCGTCTTCGCCCAAGTCCTGGAAATGGCTTCACAATTAGTCAAAGTCCCAAACAGAGCCTGTGGACAAAACTGGAGCCGCAGCTGCAGAGCGAGAGATGAACCCCGGAATGGAGAACGCCGAAAGCGACAGAAGAAAGCGCCAAAGTTGTTAAAGAGACATGACTGGCAAGAGAACGTCATAAATATATATTTTTTCTTTCATTGTGAGTCTTCGTACCCTCTCGAGGCGATCGCTGCCTGTCCTGTTTTCTCAGCCCCATTAATCTTCTCCTCTCCTCTCCTTTCTTCTGCTCGCTCCTTCCGCACGCCGCCGTCCGGGATATTCCATCAAAGGAGGCTCGGTGGCGTCGCCGGGCTCCACACGCGCTCCACACTTTGCTGTCTTCGTCTTCTTCTTCTTCTTCTTCATCTCTTTCACTTGTCGACTGGAGCATGTTTCTTTCTTCTCTGTGGTGGTGACACATGGCGTGTGTAGTGTGTGTGGTGGTGGTGATGATGGGGGTGATGGAGGGCACGGAGGAGTGAAAGGAAGGACTCGGGACAGAATAATTGAAATGAATAAATAAGGGTTAAAAACTGAGGGAGGGAAGTGCAGCAAGTGTGGGCAGTCGGAGCGGCGAGCGGGGAATGACGGGAAGAGGCAGGTGGAATGGGTAGTGACACATCGCGGAGGTGTGTGTCTGCGTGTGTGAGTTGTGTCAGAGCGCGGGGGCCGTCCCTCCAGCCGACACACCACCAACGAGGAGGAGGAGGAGGAGGACGAGGCGGTGAGGTAACGGAGGAGGACCGGATGGATGGATGGAATGCCGGGGATGGAAGGACTGATTCAACAAGCCTCCTCCTCTTCTGGGTCCATTCACACACAAAAACTCTCCACTTTGCCCAGTTCATTATCATTCACTGCATCTCACCACGACATGCATGGCTAAACTACCCACAGAGAATCTTAATAGAAAGGATGGAGGGAGGAGGACGGGGTGTGTTAGACCAGCAGGTGTCCCCTTTGCGTCTATTGTTCCCACCGACTGTGTGTCCATGGAAGTGAGTCTTTGTGTCCCGTGTGTGTACGTTTTCACAAGATGGAGCATGGGCTCTGCTTAGAGGAGGTGAAGAAGCTGGAAAGCTGAACACATGTTAAAGGAGGCCAGACGAAAACTTCTCGAATCGAACAGAAAACGGGAGAACAGGTCTCCGGCGCTCTGTGTTCGACAGGCAGCTCAGACGTGCTTTTTTAATAAATGTTTTAAGCTCCTCTCAGGTTATTTCCCAAAGTCGAAATGGTTCAATGTCGATGAATACTCTGCGAGATTGACTCACACGTCTTATTTTCCTCATTCAGTCTGCACAGCTTGAGAGAAAATCAAGCAAACAATCCAGGTTGTCGGATGTAAAAAAACTTAATTACTTTAACTCCACAAAGAATGCTTTGTATTTCAAAAGAAGTGATTATGATTTTTTATGTAATTACTTCAGGCAGATCAGAGTCCAATGGTGTGCTTCTCAGAAGCAAGTTTTTCCATATAATTCAACACAATTTAGTCAAATTAAACAAATTGTGTACTATACACATATATACATACATGTACATAAATTATTCATTTGATACAATACCTGGAATTGGTTACAAGAGGCCTTAGATGGACATGATAGGTCTTGTCTTTCAGTTGCGAATGTGCACAAATCCATCTGTATTTTGAAAATACACAATTTTGCAATTGCCGTGTTTCTATTAAATAAGAAACACAATTAAAGTCATTCATGAATAAGTTTGCTCACACAATAAGTGTGCCATTATCCTCCAACTACTTCCTGTCTTTTTCTTCTTCATGGTTTGCGCCAGAGGCCTGGTTGTTGATTATGTGACTCATGTGATGTGAAAACATTTTTCCATTGCAGTTTTGCAATATAAAGTGACGTTGACGCGGCCAAAAAAGCCGTGCCGAATCGTTTAATTTATTTTTTATTTTTCGAAATTGTCACATTTTCATTGAGCAGATTTATTAAAAAATATCAAATTATATGGTTAACGGAAGCGCAGCAATTCTGACGCCCTTTCAGGTTTACCCACAATTTCTCCATAGGATGAAGATCAGGACTTTGTGATGGCCATGACAGAACACTGACTTTGAAAACATTATGCTTTCATTATTTTGTGGTTTAAGTTGTTTGATTATTTTAATCAGATGTATAATTTATTAGCTTTGAATGTTACTGTATGACAAAGTTCTAAGTTTGGTCTATCAGGTAACTTTATTTCAATGTAGTCATATCACCACAGGTGAAGTAGGAAAGAGTCCAGCTGATGTTAGTCCCTCAGACCTCAGTTAGTCTGAAGAAACAGATTATTTAGACCCCACAAGATTTTTTTTCTCTGACCGTAGTCTGGCAGAGAGCACTGACACCATGTGCGGTTTTATGAGTTTTATGGTATTGGGAAACAACCGCCCCCGCTTCATGGCTGTCTGACCGTGACGTTTGCTGCACTCTGCCTGAACGTCACGCTAAGACCGAGGGTGGAACATGGCATACAGCACAAAAGTTCACACAATACAAATACAATACAAACAACATTCTCCTGCTGTAAAAGGAGAATGTTGTCAAACACCTGGGTGGACCCGACTCTGCCTTCCAGACACAACTCCTCCTCAGAGCCGCAGCTACAAGTTTCCAAGCTTCTGCCTCACAGAGTAGCCTTTTCCAGTGACTCCTCACCACTCAGGACCTTCAGACTAGTCAGCAGCAATTAGCAAACACCTGGTGGATCGGCACATCAGCCGAGCTGGTCAGAAAACTTTCCTCATTTTCACTCTTGTCTCATATTTTACATTTGCTAATAAATATCATTAAACTTATTAAATAGTTTTTTTTGTTGTTTTTTTGAGTGTGTCATAATAACTTAACATTTGCGTCACTGCCCACACCTTCTGCCATGAATATGCTCATCTGCTCTTTAGTTCCAGAGTGACATTATGAAATGTCAGAGTAAGCCATGCTGAAAATGTTAATGTGATTTAATTGTTGAAAACAGTTTGGAAAAATTGGACTGCTGCTATGTTTTCACACATCAACGTGGCAGTAACTACAACACGCTTTGATTCTTTGCAGTCATTTCAAGATCAGAGCGACCAATCAAAGCAAGTCATTGTGTTGTGTGGGTCCACTTTAATGAGATTACATAGCTGGCAGCCAAGCAGCAATTAAGTGGAATCAATTAATTTAGGTGGCAAAATGCGCTCTGAAAGCTTTTGTTAAGTATCCATTAAAGACTGTAAGTGTGCTTCACTTGTGATTGGCTTCCCTCACCTCCACCTTTTCCTGTTCTTGATGAAAATATCCACACTTAGGATTTCCACTTTTGCTCAGCGGTAAAAGAAAGAAATCACAAATTTTGATTTTAAAACTTTATCAGCCACATGTGATTCTTATTTTCATTCTGCTTTTTTATACATTGTTTGTATTGTGTGAACTTTTGTGCTGTATGACATTTTCCATCCATCCTTCCACTATCTTACACGCTCATCCTCTCCCTGGACAGGTCACCAGTCCATCGCAATATATGACTTTTTATTTGTAACTTGGAAGTTTTTTGTTTTTATAAAAGACATTTGTATAAACTGTTATTTTTCTCTTTTTTGATGGAGAAGGCTTGTTAATTTGCCTGTATTGCACTATAATATATTATATGTATTGATTGTACCCTGAGTCATTACAGATGAAAACAAGCCTTTTTGGTTAATTTCTTCTTCTTCTTCTTTTTTTGTAATAAATAAACCCAATGTTTGTTCTAATGGCTTATTGAACAGAATCTATATTTCATTTAATCCATTATATTAAGAATTGCTTGAGGTGTAGTTTCATATGCTGTGTAATTTGTGGGTTAATGTCTTGATTTACACATTGGATTCCTGAGGATGGTAACTTATAACAAAAGTCAAAGTAGCTGGTTGTGTGTGTGGACCAATCTATTTTATACAAAGACTCATACATATTTTCTTGTTGAATTGTTATCAGTCTAAAACCCACCAGAGACCGTTTCACCTGCAGTGAAGTCTCAGACCTGTATCTGGACAGACGAGAGCAAAGTTAGTCTAAGCTAGGCAAGAGATTATTTTTGGTTTCACAAGAATACCGCAGACAGAAACACATGGGAGAGATTTGTTTGGCAACAATCACAAATTAGACGCTTAATTATACGTTTCTTTCCTATTGTTGTTTTAATCCTTCCTGCATTATTTCCTTCATCCTGTTGTCGCCATTTCATTAACTTCTATTCCATTATCATAATCCAACTTTAAGCCGTTTGGAAATCATTTTCACAAACACATTCAGTCACAAATAAATTGCACTCGTGATTCCTCCCAAAATTATTTTTGTGCTCAAGTAATCAGGCACTTGGTTTTCGTCACACACCGAGTTCTGGATATCGCTGCACAGTATCATGAAGGAACAGACAGAAGCTTTTTCTGGTGGCCAAACTTTTAGATTGACTTATAAATTGAGGAAAGGGCCAGAAGCTGCTCATGTTGTCACAAACTCTAAAGCGATAGGTGCATAGCTGCTCTCCACCCCTGGGTGTTCACACTTCAGCCACAGCATTGTGTGGATAATGAGTCTGCAGGGTCTGTGGAGGACACAGTGTTTCCTTTAACTGTCGATGCGCACAGTAAAAGGCCCTAAGAGGCAGTCAGGGAGGAAACCTTCAGGGAGCAAGGAGAAATGTTTAGTTGCTTTTGAATGTCCACTTGCAAGCAGTCCTGTTTCCATTCAACTGTCATGCAGATTTTTTTTAGCAAACTTTAAAAGAAAAAAAAAAGGAAATGTGAATTAGTTGTGTTTCCATCTGGGGTTTGCAAAGAGTCATTTCATCAGATGTTGATGCTATGTTTGGCTGTAACAAACAGGAAGTAGGGGTTGCAATTTAATATGAACTCCACATGTCAGGAAAAATGGAGGAGATTTGGACTTTCTCTTAGTTTGGTGCCTCTGGTAAGACAGAGACCCACCAGTGGAAGGCAGAGTTCACTATGTCAGAACTTATTCTGTGAACGTTTTTTCATCTCCCTTTTAATGCATTAACCCTTTTTCAGAAAAGCCGATAATCACCTCAATCAAGTGTAGCAATGAAACTGAAGTTATTTCAAATTATGAGTTTCCATCATCCTTTCCTAACACGATACTTCATAATATACAGAAAAAGAAACGTTAATGGAAACACGGTTAGTGTTTGCTCCGTTCCAGCCAGCAACTTGCGGCTTTGCCGACAGGTTTACCCGAACAATGAGAGATCCAAGAAAAGCGTTAAAATTTAAAGGAACACTTCATCTAAGGCTACACCGTTAGCTGCTCAACTGATACAAGAGGCAACCAAAAAGACATCTGTAAACAAATCACTTTTTTAGAGAGAAATAAAAAACAGACTTTAGCATGTGGATTGTTGTTAAAGAACTGAATATTTAATGGGGCATTTTCCCGTAAACGTCAATAAAATGTTCTGCTGTATAGAAAAAATGTCTGAAACTTGATGGGTAAATGAGATATGTAAGATGCAATGCTGATGAGATGTAATGTTTTACTGGACTCTGAAGTTTGTGAGTACTTTACTATATGGCAGTGTTTTGAGTTTGGCCTTTTCCTGGAAGCCGGTATCCAAGAAGACACAAGTTTTCAGCCTTACATTGAGTGCTGACTCCACAGACTTTGTTTTTACAGAGAAAAAGTTCACAAAAAAGTTCAAATTCCTGACAGTTTGACTGAGACATGCGAATTTCAAGCAACTGAAATAGACAAAAATGCTTTTAGAGCTTTTTGTTTGAGGTAAGAGGTGCAATTTCATGCAGCAGCGGGACAATAGCACGGCCACAGCTGCGCCACTCGGGAGCTCGGCACACTCAGGGTTATTTTGGAGCCACTAAATTACCAAACATGTGCGAGAACAAGTAATCCAACTTCATCCAGCAAACATGGCAATGGTTGCACTGTCACATCTCTCGCTCTCCCAGGAAGAACATGCATGCTGGAACGTAAGCATATGGGTTTTAATTTACAGACGAGATCTGGAGTAAATGAAAGACTTGTGTACTGGGATACAGTATTCCATATCCACCAAAACGTAAAGGTCATCCACAGAGAAAACAAGAAAAACAACATCTGAGGCTTTGTTTTTTTACACAGCATGTGCCTGAAAAAGTGAAGAAAATCTCCTCAGCGCCGTTTCTAAAAAGGTCACATCTCCTCTCTTCGTGACTGAGAGTCAACATCTCCTTGGTCGTGTACTCTGAGTGTAATATGATCATACAGCTGGCATATGTGTGTGGATCTTATTGAGCTTTACTTTTCACACACTTTGAACACGGCAATGTGGGTAGCACTTGGGTTTTTACCTGACGGGTGATGAAGAGGAGCTTGTGCCGTCACCTGGAAACGGAAGGAACATTAAGACCGACAGCGAACAGAGGCGTGTGGACGTGTGTGTGAGGATGTTCAATTCTGACACCGAAGGAGACAAATTTAATGGTTCTAATGCCCAGGAGGAAGATGGAGCAATCAGTGGAGTTTTTCTGATAGACTGGGTTTTGTAAACATATGTCAGTATGTATTTAAAAGTTTTCTGTGTAAATATCTCATCTGCACACCCATTATTTGTTTCTTTTCAAAGTTAGTGGGTACAGCTTATATAGAGATGCCTTCAATATTTGGAAGATCACAGTACATTTTTATTTAATTAATTTTTTTAAAGAGTCTGTTGCGCACTTCTTTTTGAACCCAAACTGTTGTTTTGTTGCAGCCCTGAAGGCCACAAAACCAAAACCTGTTGGTCACTAAAGTTGGTTCCTCTGTACATCAAGCTGTTTGCACGTTATACATATGTGTGACTTACAATCAGTCCTTTGACTGCTATTACTTTTGCTCTTACTGATCCAGATAGTGATCAGTGATTCACATATTTCAACGCAAGGTAGATTCTAAACTCCACCATTTCAAAATAAGTGGTTAAATTTAAGAAGTCTTGTTTAATTTAGTAAACTTGTTAATTCATGTATATACTAATCATTCTCCGTCTTAACTTAGAATTGCTCATTTAATTTAGACTTCATTTGTTTGTGGTGTAGGTGTCTTCATATATTGATTATGCTTGGAAATAAATATATAGAATACAGGCTAAATATGTAGAGTAAATGTCAATGAGTCAGGACAGATTCATATCTGAGGTTTCAAATCAGAAGGAGGAGCACACAGGTGGAGGTCTGGACAGAGCCAATGAACTGAACAGCATCAGCTCAGCTTCCTTCAAACAAACTGACCTTCTGCCATGTTCTGGTACCAAAAAAAAAAGAAAAAGAAGCTCCAAGATGACTCTGAATACTGTTGTCTGGAAGTTCTTGTTGGATTCTGTTTTCTTTTTTTTTTTTTGCTCATCAGGCGTTTATACTTTACTGCTTACTTAATATTAGCTGTGTAGCAGTGATCTCTTCTGGCTGGTTGCCAGAAGATTCTAGAGGCAAAATGTGGCTTCCATGAAGAAATGTGCTGAGAATATTTCACTCAAGTTTTCTTGTTTTCCCAAAAGAGACAAAATTCACAATGTGACCACAGCATAGAAGCATTTATTTCCAAACCTGCCCTTTCCTCTTCTGCAGTCAACATCATTCTTCCTTTTATCTTAATCATATTCCCCGTGGCCACATCCAACCAAATCCCCACAGGGCTTACTGAAGCACCATGTTGTCCAACCGAAGGAATCTGCAGCCAAGTCAAGAAAACAACTTGTTCGCCTGCATTAACTTTTGTCATTTTTCCTCATCTGGTGACACCTTGGCCATACCCAGAGCGGCGTTCTGGTTTTCACCCGCCACAACGTCTTCCTTTCAATCACGCTTTCAAATGCAATCATCTAATTCCCCGCTGGCGCATCAGTCCGCCATAAGGGTACGAGATTTGTCAAGTGAGGGATCGGGAAATCGCCTGCCTCGCGTAATGTGAAGATCTGTGCTATTTCCTGAGCGTATGCCCCGCAATTCATTTTATAAATGTCAGCGGAAGCTTGGCAACCCCTTCGCCTTCACCATCTATCCATCCCCATAGAGGCACACACACACAAACATACACACACTCAACCTGATAGGTAATATTCTTATTAGAGATCAGCTTGATTGGCTCCTTCTGGCCTTTTCATTGTCTGAGTGACAGAGAGGGAAGGGATGATGACGTGTGTGTGTGTGTGTGTGCGTGCGTGCGTGCGGGCGTGCGTGCGTGTGTGTGTGTGTGTGTGTTCATGCATCGGTAGACGTGTATGGACAACGTTCTGCCGTTTACACAAACAGAGATTAGAAATGCAATAAAACTGTCACATAGAGAATGCTGCTGTAATGCCGTCAACCCCAGCCTCGCTGTCACTCTTATCTACCTATTTTATAAACATGCACACACATAAATGCGCACGCACACTTGGATACTACAGGAGTATGCTGTGAGAGTCAGAAGAGCTTAGGATGCTCAATATCCATAGTAATCCTCTCCCTTTCCTTATCAAACTTGTGTATGAGTGTGTGATGAGTCTCAGTGGCTATTTAAGAGTGGACTAGCTTTCCTATTGCTTCTGATGCCACAGCTCATTTCATGGCCTTTCATCTGCTGTTTGTTTGAGAGTGTGTAAAACAGACCTCCCTCTAACAGTCTTTTACCATATCTATGGTATACGTCTGCATGCGTGTGTGTGTGTGTGTGTGTGTTTGCACCATGGCAGAGGCCCTGATGGGTCCCGAGACACGTAGGATGAGTTAGCCTCTGCCCTGGTTTCCATGGCAGCTGCCGGCTTTATTAAACTCTCATTTTAGCTCCCATAAGCACTCAGACACATGTTCACGAGTCCACACAAACTTCCGTCATTGTGCGGCGACGGGGCCCGCTCCGCCACCCCGCCCCGGGGCGCTTACATTTTGGAGCAGTTAAGAAACTTGTCAGGAATGAGAGATGGGCGATGTGTGGCTAAATGAAGCGCAATGGAGAAAACGTCACGCGATTTCACACCCGAGTAGCCTCCGGCTCCCCTCCTGCCTCACACACACACACACACACACACACACACACACACACACCCCACACACTCAAACACACACACACACACATACACACCCACACACAAACACAGGCACAAAGACACACAAACGCAGAGACGGGGTAAGATGAGCTTCAAATGAATGCCATGGTGAACATCAATACACTCAGCCAGCCCGTATCTAGGCCTGGCGAAAACCATTCCCAATCAATATTCCCCAGACCAAACCAATGTCACATTCTGTACAGGACAAGCCAGACTGCATTAGACCGGGTCCAACCAGCATCAGTCATCTCTGAACTAGCCATCCCGCTTTTATGTGGTGAACCATAAGAGCTGCAGAACCTCCTTGATCTGCAGTTTTTGATCTGAAGGATAAATATAACATACAAAAACCTTCAATACTTTCTTTCACAGACTTTGGTCATTTTAAACTACATATTTGGCACTTAGAAAATAACTTTCAGAGTCATGGAGTTGCACGTTTTTAATCACCATGCTTGAAATTATCATTTTTGTGTTGGTCTTAAAAACTGTGCCACCACAGAGCTGGTTGAAGACTTTCTGCTGCATTCTAATTGAGAGAAGTTTCCGTTTTCTGGTCTAAGGAACAGTATTATGTAAAACTGACATTTTTGAACCTAACATCATGTTGAAAAGTTCTTCCCTCATTGAAAACATACCTATTGTGTCTTTCATGCATGTTTAAGAAGTCCTTTAATCTCCATGGCAACCATTCAGCTGTGAAAAACACCTGAGTGGATCTAGCACCGCCTTCGAGGACCAAGCTCCACCTCTGAGCTGCACTTTTCAAACTTCTGCCTCACAGAGCAGCCCTCCCCCTTGTCTCCTCCACTCATCTCCTCCAGACTAGCCAGTAGCAATTAGCAAATACCTGGTGGAACTATTGAGGTACTTCTCAGAGCAACACTGGCAGAGATGTTGTTAAAGGGTTAATAGAGGAGCCATGTTGAGATGACTTCCTAAAGGTGGAGTTTCACAAAGAGCAGGAGTTTCTTAAAGAAACAGATTATAAAGTTTGAAGTCAAATTTCTTTCAAGTCATATTTGATATGAACAGCATTTTTATGACATAATTACTTGATTTTGCTCTAAAATGCCAATATACACCTGGAAAATGCATAATACTTTCCCCTTTGACAGAGATCTTGGCATGCTTGTCTTTTGTTCATTGTGACTACTGAGAAAATAGACTAGATACCAGATTACTTAAAAAATAGGCAAGTGGCAATTATAAAACATTATCAGTCGGCTTATTCTGATAAATATAGAAAATGTCCTTTGAATTTGATTATAATTCATTGCCAGGTTTGCTGCTTTTGAGGTGACTGAATCAATTAGTTGATATTGATGCAACTAATTTTGAGTTGGGTGGAAAGATTTTCGCAGTCTGTGCGCTTTGCTTTGCCGATGTTATGAGGCATGTCTGTTCCCACTATGGCTTGTGAGTCTTACCATCTGGCTGGAACACATTTCCTGTTTGGTGGCAGCAGCCTAGGAATGCTCCAGATTAGATTCTGTACGGAGCAAACTGCTGACCGTGCTGCTCTGTGCTTCCTTTGTCTCTCTTTTGGGAGAAAGTTAATTACCTGTGATCAGAGAGCAGACCGTGGGGTAATGGCAAGGGTCTACGGCTAAGAAACCATTCTATAACTTGGATCATTTCACTGGAAATTGCTATGAGCGAACCCTGTGTATTGGATGGACTTGAGAGAAGTTCTCAGGTTCTTTGAAATTAATCTCTCTGTGAAACACACAAAGCCTGGGATACTGTTCAATAAACTAGCCCTGCTTTATCTGTCTCCACCTGACTTCCCTGCTGTGTTCCTTTGTCTTTGTGATCCTGTTTGATTTCTAAGGTTCTCTAACAAACCTCCGAGGCCCTCACCCAACACCTGTATTTATACTGAGTTGAAACTTTAAATTCTTTTATTTGTGCATGTTTGAATTTTATGCTTTGCTCTTCTGAAACTTTCAGTTTCAAAAATGCTACATCTTTAAAAATGTATCACTTGTTTGTTTTATTTACTTGTTTTATTGTGTCTAGTAAAAGCGGCTCATATTTTTTTTGTAAATATTTGATGCTATCTTTTCACGGGACAGTGCTCAAGATATGACACCTAGATACAAAGCAGTCATATACAGCTGGTATAACAGTGTGCATTTGCGATCCCCTCAAAATCACTCAACACACATTTATGAATATCTAAAGAGCTTGCATCAAAAGTGAATACATCCCTAAGTGAAAATTGTGACTAAAGAGCCAATATTTTGTGTGGCCATTATTCATTTCTGGCACTGCCTCAACCCTCTTGGGCATTGTTCCCACTGAAAACCTCGCCCACTCCTACAGGATGACATCACATATCAGAGCCGACGTTGTTCCAATAGTCCATGTCCTTGTCCTCAACAAACTGAGACATGTAAAATCATTTTCACGCCAGCTCTCTGGTCACTTCAAGCTGTTTTTTTTGTCCCTTAGGCACAAAGATGGTATGATGTTGGATGGTACAGTCTTTTGAAATCAGAAAGACAGTACAAGGTTCCACTTTGCAAATACAGCCCATATAAAATGAATCTATCCCCCGTCTATCAACCTTATTGATGACCCAAGACAATGAGATGAGCTGGAATACAGGAGGGACTGTTGATTAATTAATTTCATTGAAATTTGCATTGATGATGGAGATTGATAGCTTGGAATTAGATTGGCTGGATGATTGTTTTATGAATTCTTTTTAAATGTATACATATATATGTTAGTTATTTATTTGATTGTTTCTTGTGTAGGATGAGTGTTGTGCTTGTTGTTGCAGCTTTGCTCCTGAAAGGGACAGAAAGACTTTTTTGAGTCTTGATTCTTGTAATGTGTAATGAATGTTGCATATGAGCAAAGGGACTCTTGCTTCCTTCCTTCTTTTCCCTCCAACGTATCAGTGATTAAAACCAAAAACCTATCCTTTTCAAGCTATACAAGCAGTTCCATCTGCTCCGGTTGTCTCCTGAAAACTACGGACCCTAACAGCAGTCGATCAGTCTGTCTAAACCTTATCCACCTGTATTTTTTTGCTCACCTCTCCATCTGCTCCCCTCGCCCCCGACCGACACTCACACCTCTACGCTTTTCAAAACCTCCTCACTTCCTCTCCCATCAGACGCCGCTATTCTCATCTGAAAGAGGAGAACGGAACTGGGAAAAATAAGCGTGGGGATGCAAGGACGCGTGGCGGAATGAATACTAAGCACCGATGGGTGTTTAACACAAAGCCCGGCGCAGATGCCTGTGTGCACAGAGGTGTATATGATAACACATCGCTCAGCGGCACATAAGCATGCAGATGTGTACACAAACACACAATCCGCTGGGTATCAGCGGACCGCTTGGTGCAGGATGAATAGAACGCATTTGTACCTGCAGGCTTAAACCGGCAGGATTATGAGGTATACGAGGGGAATGCCAATGGCAGAAGAGAGGCCCGTGACCTTGGATGGAGGAGGAAGAGGGAGTGTGGAGGAGTGGTACATCAGTCAAAACTGTGCCCTGAAAACAATGCGTGGCATGTTTGTTCACGTTGAGACAAACTTTTGAGTTGATGGGGTGTCGCAGAGGGATGGAGGGGACGACTCTAGAGGAATTATATCAGCTTCATGCGTATAGCGTGGTGGTGAATGGTGAGATTATCATCAGTAATCCATTCCAGGTTTTGACTTCACCTTTGTTTACTTGTGAGGACAGGGAGATGGTTTAGTTTCTCTTTTCCCCACTTTGCATGTATATCGCCCAATTGTGTGGAAACAGGGGATGCATCATATACTTTTTACAAGTGCCAAGGCTGAATGCATTATTCATTTTCATTTGGGCCCCTGTAATAGGGTGAGTCCTTCTATGTTTGTGTGTGTGTGTGTGTGTGTGTGTGTGTGTGTGTGGGTGTGTGTGTGTGGGTGTGTGTGTGTGTGTTGGTATATATGGTATGGCCTACCTTTTGACCTGAATACGCACTTACGTTACGCGGACGTAGGGGTAATACAAGGACAGTGCCAATGTCCGCATAAATCAAGGAGTGTATTTTAATTTTTGAATATCTAAACAACACTTTTTCTCATAAATCTAAACTTTTATAGGAACTATTCCATTGTTTGCATGATGTGGACCATTATTTTGTACTTTTCAGTGAATAAACAGCCTGATATCTCACTTTCTTTAATTGTACTCCTATACCATGCAACCTGAATTTTGTGTATTCCAGTGTATAACACAGTGCCAGCTGATTTCAAATTATAGTTTTATCTGAGGTATGTGTTTTGCATGCATAACATGTTTCCATATTTATAATTTAATTTTTAGCTTTTACACTTGTAGGAATTACAAAAAAACCTTCTTTGACTGTTTTAACTTTCATACATGCCAGTAAAACATGCAGAGGCAAAGACGCATAAATCCAAAGGAAGATGCCAAATATTACATTGATACCAAAACGGACAAAGTGGGGCTTGATGTCAAGTACATCAGTGCCTTTAAAGGTATGGGGATTTTTTTGGGGGTGGTTTAATTACAGTCAAGACTTTATACATTGTTTACTTTTTATACAATTATTTTGTTTTCTTTGTTAGGCCGTGGTATCTTTGCCACAACCTCTTTTCAGAAAGGAGACTTTCTGTGTGAGTATCGAGGGGAACTGATCAGTAAAGAGGAATGTGAGAGGAGACAGAAAGTTTACCATGACAACCTTAAAGTGTTTTTGTTTGAATTCTACTTTAATGGAAAACTCTGGTGGTGAGTATGTTTGTATTAGAAGTCTAATTAGAACTAAAGGCAATATATATATAAATGAAAATTTTATTATTGAAATTAAATGTTATGTATTTGCAGTGTTGATGCAGCAAAAGAAGATTTCTCCTTTGGAAGGCTTATAAATGATGACAATATCAGCCCAAATGCCAAAATGAAGTATCTGACTGTGCAACAGAAGCCACATTTGTGCTTATTTGCAACTCGAGATATTAATCACGGAGAAGAGATTACATACAATTATGGGGACTCAGACTGGCCATGGCGACTCAAGGTAATAAAAAATTAAAATTTATTAATCTTAAGGCAAAGTTCATTTAAGAAATGCACCTATAATTGTAATTTACAATGTGAATTTTTTTGTTTTACCATTCTTTTCACAACAATAGATGGCTGACTGTACAAAACATTACTGGAAAAATTAACCAGTTGCCTACAAATGTATAATAAATAATTATAATATGATAGTATACAAAGCAGTATTTTACTTATTCTCAAAATGTTGTTACATCTACTTTTTACATAAAATTCAACAGAACTCGAGTGGTATGTCTTCAACTGGGCAAGATGTTGAGGAGCCATCCACATCACAGTTAGTTTCAAACAATGGAGTGTTATCAAACAAAGACCAAATAAAGGTGTGTGCAAATATTATTGAAAGCTTTAATAAGATACAATCTGAATATAGATTAAAATATCTCTGTGAATTAGTCTAGGGCAGTATGGTGTTGACTTGTATTTCTGTTTCAGATCAGACCTGAAAATGACCAGGATCGGATGACAACCGGTGTCCCAAATGAGGCAAATCCAATCCTGGATTCACTCCCCATCAATTCACAGGTATTTTATGTTTAAGGTGCAGCGAGATGATGTCAGTCAGCCAACCTGTTCAAATTCTGTGTGTCTGTGTGTGGACATGAATGCCATGTGGTTTATCTGGACATTGGTTTGTAAGGACAGTCTCATGTGATGGTTTTCAATTTATAAGCTCAACGTGTGTATGTGTGTGTTTCATGGTCTCTTGCCCCAATATGATACAGGAGGACCATATTGTATATGGGGACCATGCGTTATTGAAATGACAAACACATATGCTTTGGTTCTTGTGACCTTGTGAATATTGGTTTGACAACGAATAAATGTTGACTTGACATCACATAATATATTGGGAGAAGAAAGATTTTAATTTCTTAAACATGAAAGAAAATATCTTTCATTTTGGTGATTTTAATCTAAAAATCAGTCTTCAATTTGGTCAGTGCTAGTGAAATTCTAATTTTTAACTTGTTTGTTAGCGTTCATCTTGCAGACAGTTTCCAGAATTCAAAACACTAGGGTGAACAACCAAACTATTTTGTCTTCTACATCAGCAAATCTGTTGTTGGGGATTATACAATCAATCTTTCCTCTTTTACACAGGTGTTGGAGAAAGAAATATCTCAAAGTCCGGATTGTACTCATTCAATGTCTACAGCTGGCAACACAGAACAGGTACAGAAGTTGGGTTTTCATTTTAAATTTATCAAACATTTTGGCTGGATTTAAATCTAGTTTTCTTCCATGAGTACTGGCTGTCATAGAGCACAATCATTTAAGAGAAGATATGTCTGTGATTTAGTCAAGGGCAGTATGGTGTTGACTTGAATTCATTTTCTGTTTCAGATCAGACCTGAAAATGACCAGGATGAGATGTCAACAAGTGTCCCAAATGAGACAGATCCAGTTCTGGATTCACTCCCCATTAATTCAGAGGTATTTTATGTATAAGATGCAGCTAAATGATGTCTGCCACCCAACCTGTTCAAATTCAGTGTGTCTGTGTGTGGATATGAATGTCATGTGGTTTATCTGGACATTGGTTTGTAAGGACAGTCTCATGTGATGGTTTTCAATTTATAAGCTCAACGTGTGTATGTGTGTTTCATGGTCTCTTGCCCCAATATGATACAGGAGGACCATATTGCATATGGGGACCATGCGTTATTGAAATGACAAACACATATGTTTTGGTTCTTGTGAACTTGTGAATATTGGTTTGACAACGGATAAATGTTGACTTGACATCACATAATATATTGGGAGAAGAAAGATTTTAATTTCTTAAAGGTGAAAGAAAATATCTTTCATTTTGGTGATTTTAATCTAACAATCAGTCTTCAATTTGGTCAGTGCTGGTGAAATTCAAATTTTCAACTTGTTTGTTAGCGTTCATCTTGCATACAGTTTCCAGAATTCAAAACAATAGGGTGAACAACCAAATTATTTTGTCTTCTACATCAGCAAATCTTCTGTTGGGGATAATACAATCAATCTTTCCTCTTTTTCACAGGTGTTGGAGAAAGAAATGTCTCAAAGTCCAGACTGTGCTCATTCAATGTCTACAGTTGGCAACACAGAACAGGTACAGAAGTTGGGTTTTCATTTTGAATTTACCAAACATTTTGGCTGAATTTAAATCTAGTTTCCTTCCATGGGTACTAGATGTCATAGAGCACAATCATTTAAGAGAAGATATGTCTGTGATTTAGTCAAGGGCAGTATGGTGTTGACTTGAATTCATTTTCTGTTTCAGATCAGACCTGAAAATGACCAGGATGAGATGTCAACAAGTGTCCCAAATGAGACAGATCCAGTCCTGAATTCATTCCCCATCAATTCAGAGGTATTTTATGTGTAGGTGCAACTTAATGTCTGTCACCCAAGACACAACTTCAGTGTGTCTGTGTGTGGATATGAATGTCGTGTGGTTTATCTGGACATTGGTATATAAGGACAGTCTTATATGATGGGTTTTCAGTTTGTAAGCTCAGTGTATGTTTGTGTGTGTTTCATGGTCACCTGCCCCAATGTGATACAGGAGGACAATACTGTACATGGGGACCTTGCGTTATTGCATTGATATAAACATACTTTTTTGTTGTTGTGACCTTGTGAATATCAATCTTACCTCCGATAAATGTTGACTTGGCATGACGGAATATATCGGGAGAGTAAATATTAAAATTTCTTAAAGCTTAAAAAATGCAGACATTTTTGGTGAAATTTCTTTTAATTTTACAACACAATCAGATTGCAGTTTGGTCAGTTGGGTTGAAATTGCAGTATTTCGATTATTTGTTAATGTTTGCGGTCAATGTCTTTTAACATTCATCTTTTAGGGTGCTTGAAGCATTCAAAACACTTGGGTTAACCAGAAATTATTTTGTCTTCTACATCAGCAAATCTTCTGTTGGGGAAAATACAATCAATCTTTCCTCTTTTTCACAGGTGTTGGAGAAAGAAATATCTCAAAGTCCGGATTGTACTCATTCAATGTCTACAGCTGGCAACACAGAACAGGTACAGAAGTTGGGTTCTCATTTTGAATTTACCAAACATTTTGGATGGATTTTCATCTAGTTTCCTTCCATGGGTGCTGGCTGTCATAGAGCACAATCATTTAAGTGAACATATGTCTGTGATTTAGTCAAGGGCAGTATGGTGTTGACTTGAATTTATTTTCTGTTTCAGATCAGACCTGAAAATGACCAGGATGAGATGTCAACAAGTGTCCCAAATGAGACAGATCCAGTCCTGGATTCACTTCCCATTAATTCACAGGTATTTCATGTATAAGATGCATCTAAATGATGTCTGCCACCCAACCTGTTCAAATTCTGTGTGTCTGTGTGTGGATATGAATGTCATGTGGTTTATCTGGACACTGGTTTGTAAGGACAGTCTCATGTGATGGTTTTCAATTTATAAGCTCAACGTGTGTATGTGTGTGTTTCATGGTCTCTTGCCCCAATATGATACAGGAGGACCATATTGTATATGGGGACCATGCGTTATTGAAATGACAAACACATATGCTTT
Organism: Poeciliopsis prolifica; assembly: GCF_027474105.1. Taxonomy (NCBI): domain Eukaryota; kingdom Metazoa; phylum Chordata; class Actinopteri; order Cyprinodontiformes; family Poeciliidae; genus Poeciliopsis; species Poeciliopsis prolifica. The sequence continues at coordinate 35,720 of NW_026562647.1, forward strand.
GGTTCTTGTGACCTTGTGAATATTGGTTTGACAACTGATAAATGTTGACTTGACATCACATAATATATTGGGAGAAAAAAGATTTTAATTTCTTAAAGGTGAAAGAAAATGTCTTTCATTTTGGTGATTTTAATCTAACAATCAGTCATCAATTTGGTCAGTGCTGGTGAAATTCTAATTTTCAACTTGTTTGTTAGCGTTCATCTTGCATACAGTTTCCAGAATTCAAAATAATAGGGTGAACAACCAAATTATTTTGTCTTCTACATCAGCAAATCTTCTGTTGGGGATAATACAATCAATCTTTCCTCTTTTTCACAGGTGTTGGAGAAAGAAATGTCTCAAAGTCCGGATTGTACTCATTCAATGTCTACAGCTGGCAACACAGAACAGGTACAGAAGTTGGGTTCTCATTTTGAATTTACCAAACATTTTGGCTGGATTTAAATCTAGTTTCCTTACATGAGTACTGGCTGTCATAGAGCACAATCATTTAAGAGAAGATATGTCTGTGATTTAGTCAAGGGCAGTATGGTTTTGACTTGAATTCATTTTCTGTTTCAGATCAGACCTGAAAATGACCAGGATGAGATGTCAACAAGTGTCCCAAATGAGACAGATACAGTCCTGGATTCACTCCCCATTAATTTAGAGGTATTTCATTTATAAGATGCAGCTAAATGATGTCTGCCACCCAACCTGTTCAACTTCAGTGTGTCTGTGTGTGGATATGAATGTCATGTGGTTTATCTGGACATTGCTTCGTAAGGACAGTCTCATGTGATGGTTTTCAGATTGTAAGCTTAACATGTGTATGTGTGTGTTTCACGGTCACCTGCCCCAATGTGGTACAGGAGGGCCATATTGTATTTGGGGACCTTGCGTTATTGAATTGATAAAAACATGTTTTTTGGTTCTTGTTACCTTCTGAATATCAATATGACCTCTGATAAATGCTGTCTTGACATGGCAGAATATATTTGGAGAGTAAATATTTAGTTTTGTTAAAGTTTAAAGAAATGCATACATTTTTGATGAAATTTCTTTTAATTTCACAACACAATCAGATTTAAATATTTTCGGTTGAGGTGAAATTGTAGTAGTTTGATTTGTTATGGTTTGCAGTCATTCAATGTTTTTAACTTTCATCTTTTTATTCCGTTTCTAGGATTCAAAACAGTAGGGTTGGCCACCAAATTATTTTGTCTTCTACATCAGCAAATCTTCTGTGGGGATAAAACAATCAATCTTTCCTCTTTTTCACAGAAATTGGAGGAAGAAATGTCTCAAAGTCCGGACTGTACTCACACAACTTCTAAAGTTGGAAACACAGAACAGGTACAGAAGTTGGGTTTTCATTTTGAATTTACCAAACATTTTGGCTGGATTTAAATCTAGTTTCCTTCCATGAGTACTGGCTGTCATAGAGCACAATCATTTAAGTGAAGATATCTCTTTGAATTAGTCACGGGCAGTATGGTGTTGACTTGAATTTATTTTCTGTTTCAGATCAGACCTGAAAATGACCAGGATGAGATGTCAACAAGTGTCCCAAATGAGACAGATCCAGTCCTGGATTCACTCCCCATTAATTCACAGGTATTTCATGTATAAGATGCATCTAAATGATGTCAGTCAGCCAACCTGTTCAAATTCTGTGTGTCTGTGTGTGGACATGAATGCCATGTGGTTTATCTGGACATTGGTTTGTAAGGACAGTCTCATGTGATGGTTTTCAATTTATAAGCTCAACGTGTGTATGTGTGTGTTTCATGGTCTCTTGCCCCAATATGATACAGGAGGACCATATTGTATATGGGGACCATGCGTTATTGAAATGACAAACACATATGCTTTGGTTCTTGTGACCTTGTGAATATTAGTTTGACAACGGATAAATGTTGACTTGACATCACATAATATATTGGGAGAAGAAAGATTTTAATTTCTTAAAGGTGAAAGAAAATATCTTTCATTTTGGTGATTTTAATCTAACAATAAGTCTTCAATTTGGTCAGTGCTGGTGAAATTCAAATTTTCAACTTGTTTGTTAGCGTTCATCTTGCATACAGTTTCCAGAATTCAAAACACTAGGGTGAACAACCAAACTATTTTGTCTTCTACATCAGCAAATCTGTTGTTGGGGATAATACAATCAATCTTTCCTCTTTTTCACAGGGGTTGGAGAAAGAAATGTCTCAAAGTCCTGACTGTACTCATTCAATGTCTACAGCTGGCAACACAGAACAGGTACAGAAGTTGGGTTCTCATTTTGAATTTACCAAACATTTTGAATGGATTTAAATCTAGTTTCCTTCCATGCTGGCTGTGATAGAGCATAATCATTTAAGTGAATATATCGCTGTGAATTAGTCAAGGGCAATATGGTGTTGATGTGTATTCATTTTCTGTTTCAGATCAGACCTGAAAACGACCAGGATCAGATGTCAACCGGTGTCCGAAATGAGACAGATCCAGTCCTGGCTTCACTCCCCATCAATTCAGAGGTATCTTATGTTTAAGGTGCAGCGAGATGATGTCAGTCAGCCAACCTGTTCAATTTCAGTGTGTCTGTGTGTGTACCCGAATGCAATATGGTTTATCTGGACATTGGTTCGCAATGACAGTTTCGTGTGATGGTTTTCAGGTTGTAAGCTCAGTGTGTGTATGTGTGTGTTTCATGGTTACCTGTCCCAATGTGACACAGGAGGACAATATTGTATATAGGGACCTTGCGTTATTGCATTGATAAAAACATATGTTTCGGTTCTTGTGACTTTGTGAATAGTGGTTTGACCTCTGATAAATGTTGACTTGGCATCACTTAATACACTGGGAGAGAAAAGGAGATTTTGTTTCAATTTTATCATTGTTAAAATGTATATATGTATGTGTTCAGTCTATTCCCTCACCTGTATAATTAGGTGAGCGACTATATGTGGTATGTGTTGTAGTGATCTTCACCACCATTCGCTCTGAACCAGCACTAGGCAGCAGCTCCGCAAGGAGAAAAGACTACCGTACTCTTGGCATTGCGCTGGTAATTTTAAGGATGCTTATTGGTCCCCCAAAAAATGACAAAAATCCGGACATTATCATTATTCAAAATTCTCCCAGACCGAACTTGAAATTGGACCTTATGCTGCTGACAGTTAGCTTTCGTCAACAACTTAGGCGGAAGTGAGAAAGCTATACAATGCAAGTAATAACCCTGGCAGAACACGATGTGCTAAATAGTAAAACATAAATTAACAAAGGTTTGAGGCAGAGAAATTTTCCTCAAGGAATTTTAATAATGGAGGTACCCGAATCACTCCCGGGATAATTTCAGCCATAATATGTGTGTATGTGTAAAAATAAATATATATACATACATTCACTGCGTGGCCAAAATAAAAGTCGCCACCCAAAAATGGTCACACTCGCTAATATTTCGTTGGACCGCCTTTAGCTTTGATCACAGCCCGCATTCGCTGTGGCATTGTTTCAATAAGCTTCTGCAGTGTCACAAGATTTATTTCCATCCAGTGTTGCATTGATTTTTCACCAAGATCTTGTATTGATGATTGGAGAGTCTGACCACTGCGCACAGCCTTCTCCAGCACATCCCAAAGATTCTCAATGGGGTTAAGGTCTGGACTCTGTGGTGGCCAATCCATGTGTGAAAAAGATGGTGACTTTCAAAGAGTGCTCCCTGAACCACTCTTTCACAATTTGAGCCCGATAAATCCTGGCATTGTCATCTTGGAATATGCCCGTTCCATTTGGGAAGAAAAAAATCTATTGATGGAATAACCTGGTCATTCAGTATATTCAGGTAGTCAGCTGACCTCATTCTTTGGGCACAAAATGTTGCTGAACCTAGACCTGACCAACTGCAGCAACCCCAGATCATAGCACTGCCCACAGGCTTGTACAGTAGGAACTAGGCATGATGGGTACATCACTTCAACTGCCTCTCTTCTTACCCTGATGTGCCTATCACTCTGGAACAGGGTAAATCTGAACTCATCAGACCACATGACCATCTTCCCTTCCTCCAGAGTCCAATCTTTATGCTCCCTAGCAAATTTAAGCCTTTTTTCTGGTTAGCCTTACTGATTAGAGGTTTTCTTACAGCTACACAGCTGTTCAATCCCAACCCCTTGAGTTTCCTTCGCATTGTGCGTGTGGAAATTCTTTTTTTTAATGTGTTTAAACATGTGTTTAATTTATTCCTTGTAGTGTCAAAGACATCACCTGAAGTGCACAACAGTATCCTCTCTGGAGAAGTGTACTCAGTGTTTTGGACCTTGTTCTTCATTCAAGTGGGTTGGCTACCAGTGCAAAGGTAAGATATTTAGTGAATTTGTACCGTGAATTAATCAACTGAATAGGACGTATGTTTTTGTTGAATTGTTGACCACGGACAAATTATAGTTTCAGAATTGAGTATACAATGCAATTGATGTCATCATGGTGACTTTCAAAGCAGTGAAAGTTTTCAAAGTACCTTTAAACCTTTACCCTTGATCTTTATTTAAAACAGAACGTAAAATTTTATCCAGAAAATTCAATTTTGCACATTTGAAAAAAGATCGTTTTTAATCCATATTTAACTTTTCAATCTGATCTTAAAGTAAGGTGTAATGGTTTATGTGAGATTTTGGATTTCATTTATCTTCTGTTTTTTTTTTACATTTAAATTTTTCAACAGGTTGTTCAAAAGTCTGGCATTCATACTGCCTTAAACAAATTACGAAGGATGACAGATCCCAGGTTAATATCCACATATGTCTTTGTGAGCTTTATCTTCAAAGTTTCTATAATAACATAAATTATATTTCCCACAATTTCAGGCAAAAGAACTTTTTAAATATTGCACAGCTGACCTCTCATCAGATAGCAACACATCACCTTCCAAACAATGTGAAATGTCAGATGAAGACCATGCATCTGATATCGACTACGTACCAAATTCAGAATCTGCAGAATCTGATGAAGACTCAGATGTTAGCATCCCCCTTCAGCCCATCAAGTGTAAAGTTGGACAAATTCAAGAAAACCCAACAATACCCAATCTCACTTCATTCTTGCCAGACTCAAGTTCTGTGGTGGAACCTGACACATCAAATTACTGGCCTCCTTTTCAAATAGATGATATGGATGATGGCACACTCAAAACATTCAGCCCAGCCAAAGCCTCAAAAAATAAACGAAAAAGTCAAACGAAGCCCAACAAACAGGAATCTTCTCTGATTACTATGAGTGTTAAGAACTACTGCTTTGTATGTGGTAGACCACAGAGCAAAATTTCACGGCATTTAAAAACCCACAAGACACATGCTGAAATTGCTTATGCTTTTTCCCTTCCGGAAGACTCAAAAGAGCGCAATGTTCTTCTAGAAAAAATGAGAAACAAGGGGAACTTCAAACATAACTCTGAGGTTCTACAAAGTGGGAAAGGATCGTTGAAAGTTAAGAGAAAGCCGAAAGCAAAGACTGGAACATTTATACATTGCATGTATTGCCAAGGTATGTACATTCGAAAGGAACTATGGAGACATGTCCGAAGATGCCCCTGTAAGCCACAAAATGAAGATTTGAACCAAGGACATGGACGAACCAAAGTACTGGGTTTTGCTATGGCTCAAGAGTCTTCGTTCTGTCAGGAGATTTCAAGTGGGGTTTGGAAGCTCCTTGGTCCCATGAAACAGGATGATGTAGCCACCATTGTGAGAAATGACCTGACCATTATTCAGTTTGCCCAGTCTCTCTACAACAGACACGGACAAGACCCTACCAAGTATGAATATATCCGACAGAAGCTCCGTGAAATTGGACGTCTGTTAAAATGTCTGCGGTCTGAATTCTCTGTTCATAACTTGGAGGAAGCTGTGAAACCTGCTAACTTCCAAAAAGTTGTCCAGGCAGTGAAGATTGTCTGTGGTTTTGATGAAGAAAAGTATTCATACCAAACACCAAGTCTTGCACTAAAACTGGGACATACACTACATAAAATCAGTGACATTATCCATTGCCGAGCACTCATGGCAGAAGATGAAGAACTGATTAAGTCAACAGACACTTTCAAAAAGCTGTATACATCCAAGTGGTCTGAGCTAGTGTCACATACTGCCTTGAACACTCTGAGCCATGCCAAATATAATAAGCCATTAACCTTACCATTCACAGAAGATGTTCAGAGTCTTCATAGGCATCTTAAGAAATCTGGCGAAAATGCATTTTCTAACTTGAAAGACGAGGTCAGCCCCCAGAATTATGCAGAACTTGCAAAAGTTACTCTTGCACAGGTCATTGTGTTCAATCGAAGACGAGCTGGAGAAGTCTCAAAGATGCATCTCAGAGGTTTCCAGCAGAGAGATGACTCCAAGCTCCATGAAGATGTTGCTGCTGGGTTGTCCCATGTTGAAAAAAAGCTATGTAGCTATTTCAGTCGTGTTGAAATAATTGGGAAAAGAGGTCGAAAAGTTGCGGTTCTCCTTTCTCCAGATGTGGTGGATGCTCTGACTCTGCTGATCAGCAAAAGAGAGCAATGTGGAGTTTGCTCCACAAACATCTTTCTTTTTGCCCGACCAAGATCTCAAAGTCACTACAGGGGCCAAGACTGTTTGCGTGTTTATGGAAGCCAATGTGGGGCAAAGCATCCCGAGTTCCTCAGGTCCACACAACTCAGGAAGCATGTTGCCACATTGTCACAAGTCCTCAACCTCAAAAATAATGAAATTGACCAGGTGGCTGACTTCTTAGGACATGACATCCGTGTCCACAGAGAATTTTATCGCTTACCTGTGCCAACAACACAACTGGCAAAGATTTCTAAGCTCCTTTTGTCCATGGAGAAAGGACATGTATCCACCCTGCAAGGGAAATCCCTTGATGACATCGAAATTGAAGGTTATTGATTTTTTTTTTTTGTAATCTGATTTACATTAATCCAATGTTGATGATGTCTGACATCATCAACATTTGTTAAATTGATGGATTTCAATAAATTATTATTATTGGAAGATATTACATTCTCTAGGTTAGAAAATTCTAAATATAAAACGTGTTTTGGTAGTGCTTAGATATAATTTTATGTATGACATTGATTTGTATCCTAATGATGCTTTTCAGATGAAATAGAACTAAGTGAGGATGAAGAAAAGGAAGATTTAAGTGACTCAGATGATGGCAATTCTGTGGAACCTGAGGAACCCATGGAACATGAGAAACCTGTAGAACCTGGAACCCATGGAACATGAGAAACCTGTAGAACCTGTGGAACCCGAGCAAAGCAAGAATATGGAGGATTTGTGTATGTTACATGAATCTAAAAGTGTTATGTTTTGTCCACCTATTTTATTGTTGTTGTTTTTTTTTTTGTTTGTTTTTTTAACTTTTGTCATTTGTCTTAGTGGGAGCAGTGTCATCAACCGCAGAGGAAACTATCCCTCCTTTTGAAGGCAAGTCATGTTTCCTTATGGGCCTGTGTTTTGATCCTAGCTATATTTAGTGAAAGCATAATTTTACTGCAGCAACCATATTAACCATAAGCACTATATGCCATTTGCTTGAGGCATGTGTCAAACTAGTAAAGAGTGTTATGACTGGCATAACAAAAGACAGGAAGACATAGAGTTCAACAATAAATAAACTCTTTCTTGAGCACAAGCATGAAATAAAACTAAACCAAAGCAACTTCTTTATTGTCCACAGAAAATATGCTTTTGGGAGATTGCTTTTGGTTCTGCTTGGACATTTCTCATTGTCCTTCACTCAATTTCTAGTAATTTCACATTTTTGAAGCATATATTCCAAATTTTTGTCCACTTTCTCAGTTAATTGATTGCAGACAAAGTTACAAACATGCTTGTCCAGCAGCCATCTTGATGCAACTGGCCACTAATAATGTCTCCTATACATAGTTTATGACCCCTCTATACTGTCTATATAGAATGTAGTTAAGGTTATTACAAATTTTGAGAGCCTTTTTCATTGATCGCTATCATGAAGCGATTACATCTTTATTACTTTACATTGTCTGGATTCATGTGGCTGCAGTTCGTTCTCACAAAATTTACTTTCATGATTGAACAATATTTTGTAGTGAGGAAGTCATCCTGTGTAAAGGTAGCAGGTTTTTAATTTTCTGTTCGAAAAAACTGTTTTGATAATTTTTTTCTTTACTATTTTTCTTCAGAGACCTCCTCTGGTTCACCCAGAAGACAACCAAAAACCATGGTCAAGTGCTGAGGTTTCTGCTGTTATGAGGCATTTTAAAGTTCACATAGGTAAAGGTAAACTTGCCACTAAAAATGAGTGCAATCACTGCAAGTTGGTGGAAGGTCCTGTACTGGCTCAAAGAACAGCACAAAATATCAGGGACTTTGTGAGAAACCGTGGAATAACTGCTAAGAGGCAGGCACAAAAAGGTTCTAAATCGTTCGTGAAGCAATATTTGTTCAGAATTGTTCTGTTTTGTTTATGCAATTAAAACAGTTTTTTTATTGCCTATCAAAAAATATCTAACGTTTTGTGACTTAGAGGGTATTGAAATGTAGTTGTGTTGATAGGCAGAATTTTTATATTCTAATGGTCAGGAATTTTTTCTGTTGTCCAACATAAAAATGATTGGAAAAGTAGGCATAATTTTAATTTAACATTGTTGTACTTATTTATTTATATTCAAAATACTTGGCAACACTCTACACCCTAAAACTCTTATTTTACTTTTCTGTACATTTTGTTGAGGCACTTAAATTAGTATTTCCTTTGTTCATTTTAATTTCAGGCTTACTTTTATTTTTTAAAGAAAAATAATTGAATTATTTGGCCATATTTACCTAATAAAAATATGTTCTGTTAATGCTTTGTGCTGTCAGGTTGTGTATTTATGCTAATTAGCAGGTTTTTAAATATGACGTAGTTGTCCCTTTAAAGTCCTCACAACACTTTGTTTTGTTCTCATAAACCATATTTTGCTGATGTCCATAAAGCCTTGGGGTCAGGTTGCTGTAAAAAATGTTGTATAGGTGCTATCTGAAACCTAAAGTGAGCTAAATTTTTTTCAGATTTTTTGCAGCGTTTAAAGCCACCTCCCATTGCTCTAGCTACTCGGGAAAGGGTAGTCCATCTAAACCACCTTCGGACCTGTTTGGCGAAAATGTCTGGCTACACCACATATACCAACATGTGTGTGTGTGTGTGTGTGTGTGTGTGTGTGTGTGTGGGTGTGTGTGTGTGTGTGTGCGTGTGGGGGTGTGTGTGGGTGTGTGTGTGTGTGTGTGTGTGTGTGTGTGAGAAAGAGAGAGAGAGGCAGACAGAGAGAGAGAGAAAGTTGGCACATCTGTGTAATAACCTGGGATTGGATGTGTCAGGTCATTTCTACAAGTGTTAAAGAAAGCAGGGAGGACAGACAGGCAGTCTGATGAGCTGAGCATCGCCTCAGCTCATCAAGAGAAAATGCAGGTTGGGGGGAGGCGGTGCAAAAGGAATGGAATAGAGGCAGAGAGAAGAAACATGACTGAACCATCTTTGAATGAAGGTATTAAGTTGCTTAAGTAGAACGTAGATGGGGCAAAACAAGACATAAACCAAACATAGATAAATAAGATGTATGACGATGCTGAGCACACAGAGAAAAGATCTGAGAGAAAAACCTGAGAGTGAATAGTTTTCTTGGAGGGATAAAAATGAATAACTGAAGGAGATGAAATGAATTCTGTAAAGAATAAACGTGAGAAAAAGGGTTGAAGAGAGAACAGCTGAGAGTAGTTTATCAGAAAAGAAAAATGTTTAAAGCAGAGCTTTATCTGTGTATTTATATCTGTTTGTGCTGCTATATTTTGGCGCTGTGAAAGTATTCATATCCCACATCTTGTCAAATGAGACAGTTGTTACAGGCTGGTGTAAAGGATTACCCCAGAAAGAGGTAAATCAGGTTCAGATGCAAAGAAAATATGTGATGTTATAAAGCAGAGTCTAAAATGCAAGAGAATTTACTGAGAAGAAAATGGCAGCAATACGAGAGGAAACAACCAGCATGGAGAATAAGTATTGTTGAAAGCTGGATATGTGAAAGTTTCCTAAATCTGAGAAAACTTTGAGTCTTCTCTTTCAGAGCTATGTCTAACTGAGTAACGTTCCTGCTTGTAGGTTATGTGTAGCATTATGATACCTTAACAGGTCATGCTTCAAACTTTCCTTTTTCTTCACAGATCCTTTCAGATTGGAGTTTTAATTCCAAAGCAAACTTACAGACAACACTTTAAAGTATATTAACATCAACTCTTAGTATGTTTTTTTTATCAATTTCATTCACTACTCAATAAGTTTTACTCTTGTTCAGCAATTTAACTCTCATCTGACTTGGATTTTCACAGGTTTTATGTTAAATTGTAAGCGGCCTTTCCTCCTTCGAGGATAACCAGGATGGAAATCAGACGAGATTTCACAAACACCAAACAATCGTGTCAAAAACAAAAATGTTTTTCCTAACTGGTGACCTATCAGTTTATCCAATCTAAAACACTCACACACACATAATTGTTGTTTACAGTTGATCAAAAAGTCCTACCAAAAATCAAAGAAATTCAAAACAAAGTCAAGTAAAACATAATTCTGAAGTGTTGTGTGCAAATGGAAAAGGTGTTGGCTGAAGCCATTCAGTTTATATGGGTCCACCTTAAATATCTCCGCTCTTCGTAGCTTTCGTTCAAGAAATGTGAAGAGAATGCACAGAATCTACAATCAAATCCACATCATAGAAGAAAGAAAAGGAAACATAGAATAAATAGGAGATATGATGACAATCATTCTGTTTTAATTCCCTTTTGAACTGTGTTATGTTATTACTTACTTTAATATTTACAGGTGTCTGTTCTCAGGTGTCTCAGCATTCACAGGTTATGGTCAGAATTCTGTGGAAAACGTCCATATTCTGAGTTTGAAGTCAACATTTTGAGAGTGAATTCTGAATTCTCAAGGTAAAAAATCTGACTTTTGAAAATACTCAGAATTCTGAGAGTTGAGTCCGAATTTTGAGATCAAGGTGCAAATTTGACAGTTGTCAGAAATCTGAGAGTAAAGTCATTTTACCCAGGAAAAAAATCAGAATTCCAAGATTGAAGAACAAAATTCTGAGAGTAAACTCCGAATTTATTCTCAGAAAAATTCAGACTTTTGTGAGAGTAAAGTCTGAATTCTAAAAGTAGATTAAAAAGATTGAAATCAAATTTTTTTGTTTTTTTGAATTACCCGAATCTTTCTTGTATGCAGCCATTTTTCCACCTAAGCGTGAATGCTGTGACTGTGAGTAGAAAGTTCTACTTCTTAATGGACTGAAACCTTCAGTAGAGGCTGGCTTTGTGTGATCGGTCATCCGCCTTGACCGGCTGAGAGATGCAGTGACAGTCAAAGTGATACAGATGTGCTGGTCTCAGTCACCAGAGGCAGCACCTCTTTTAGTGGCTAATAGAAACATCAGGTATGCTCTGAATCACTGGTACAATCTCTGATAAACTGAGCATACAAGTTTTTGATCCTTTATAGACTGATGGAGAAAAATGGCAAAGGTACTGAATAGGAGTTTAAAAGACTGGCAAAAAAATAAAAAATAAAAAAAAGGATATTAAAGAAAATAAGTACAGCACAATGTGATTGAAAACTTGAAGATGGAGCAGCCGATTAACAGAGAGGAATCTCATTGTTTTTCCGGGTGTGTGTGGGTGTGCAGAGTTTGATGTTAAGGTGAGCTGATCAGTGACCAAATCCTCCCCCGTATCGCCCTCACTATCAGCTGTTTAAGGTCACTCTGTCCCCTTGGCAACGGGGACGTCAGTGAACCCTCCGCTCTGCTTCCTCCATCCTTAAAGCCTCTGCTTGACTCCAGTAAAATGCCACCTCTGCCGTGTGTGCGCATGGTCACGCATGTTAGCGTGCTGTAACAACTTTGGCAAACATTAGCGACCACTGATAGCGCTCATCAAACCTCTGGCTCATAAAATAATTCGTTTTAAGTCATCCAGTTTGCTTCCTGTAACTAAACATGTGTGTCTGTGTGCGTAGTTGCAATCATTCTTGTTTCCTGCCAGTGACGGGCGCTTTTTTCCCCTCTTTTCTTTCGCTTGCATATACTAACATGTTGACGCTTAGCTCCTAATTAAGATGTATGAATCACAGCGCGTGCATGCGAGTGTGTGTGTGTGAGTGTGTGTAGCTTGTCATCATAGTCTGCCACACATTAGCAGTGCTGTCTGCGCCTTGGTTGGCACAGCTGAACGGTTTTTTCGGCCAAGAATGTTGACTAATTTAAGATGTCACACATTCCCATGAACGCCAGCCGTCCACGCGTTGACTCAGCTCTAGTAGCGCGGCACCCGCCAAAGCATAAGGCCACACACACGCATGCGCACGCGCACACGCATACATGCAATCATGCACAAGAAGAGCTTTTAATAAGCAGAAAACACCATGCCTCCAGTTTCCTGGCAGAGTGATTACTACTTTTATCATCTTGCTAATCATCAATCATCAGCCCACAGACACATTCATACTGACGTAAATATCATTCAGTTTTTCAACATGGCTTCACTGCCTGTGGTTCATTTACAAACATTCATATAACTTGATGTGTAGTAATCTATGGAAACATATTTAAAACTGTACTAGACATGAGTTAGTACATCCTATTACCACAGGATGATGCACTTAAGTAAGGATTCCACTTTGACGGTTCAAATATCATATCTTGCACTCGTGGCTCATAAAGGGGCAGTATTTTGTCAAATCAACTCTTTTGAGCTTTGCATCATGTTATGATGTTATTCCCTCATCAGAAACATACCAGGAGTGTTGTCTTGATTCTTTCAGGTATGTCTTGAGAAATCCTCGATTCACCCATGGCAACCATACACCTGTGCAAAACACCTGGGTGGATCTAGCCCCGCCTCCAGACGCAGATCCTCCTCTGAGTTGCAGTTTCCAAGCCTCCGAGCGTCAGCTTGACAGAGCAGCCGTCCCGTTAAGAAGAACCGTGTTGTGATGACTTACTGAAGACGGAGCTTCAGAAAGAACAGGAGTTTTTTTTAAAGAGACAGAGGGCCAATTTCAAGCCATTGAAGTGAATAGTCAAAAAAAATTTAAGTCGTATTTTACATGTGCAGCTATTTTATGAGAAGTTTTTTATAATAACATGGTCAGTTAATTATACTATGAATGGTTCTATGAGATTAGAAAACACAAGATATTGCTACTTTAATGAATAGATTGGATTTCTTCCTGCTGCTACACACAAGCCACTTAATCTGATCAAATTTGGTTTTAATGGACATTCTTTTACTAAATTGCATATTTTTCTAAATTTTATGGGCATACGTGTAAAAGTAAAACATTTGGGGTAACCAACATTGTCCACTCCCTGATAAATTATTACCAGATCAAATCAAGTTCTCAAGCTGGACTATTATTATTTCACCATAATTTTATCATGATCACCTTCAGTTCTGTTGTACGTTTGTAGATCTTCCTCTCCACTCCAACTCCATTGTTAAGACAAACACATATTCTCCCATAATCTTTTCTTCTTGTCCCACAGTTTGTCATGTCGGTCCACACAGGGAACAAACATATGTCTACTTTGAATGTCACTCAGATCTGAGAGATTCCAGCGATGCCTCCCAGCCAGAATCTTAATGATCAACTGCGCTGGGTGATTTTTGTTTGTTTCATTGTGGTTTCACACAACCGAGGCGTGTTGGCAGGCTGCTGCCAGGAGGCCGATTCCACCCAGCCAAGACATCACAGCCCAGCCGGGAGTCTTTAAACAATTGTGCCCACACACAAACAAACACACCTCTTCCCTGTTTTTTTATATATATTTGTATTTTTAGTTTATCATCATACGATTCTGCACGCTCCAGTCTCATCCTCTCTCCCAGGTTTTTCAGCAATTCTACAACTCAGAAGTAATTGAATGCAAATCAGCTTTTCGAGGTGGTTTCGTTTCCATCTCCATTATTTTCAATTAGGTGTTTGTTTTTTGTCTGCTGCATTGTGATGTCTCATCAGAACCTCTGCTGTGTGCCAACACGCTGATTAAAGAGGAGTTCTGTTCAGGAGGGAAATATGGAGATTTGTGAGCAGAAAATAATGAAGGCCCAATATTTTTCGGAGGCGTGACACATTTCAGTAAAATATTTGTTGTTGAAATTAGTTCCAAACCAATTTATCAAAACCTAAACACTTTAACTTGGATTTCTTGATGCTGTACTCTAATTTGATTAATTTCATGAACTAAATACACATTAATTAATCATTTTTTTATTGTGCAGGTTGGGTGGTGGGCTAGCGGTGGGGTACATCTTGGAGAATTCAGCAGTGCATGGCAGATCACAGCACATCTCAAGCAATGAAACAATTCGAAGTCCTTCACGTGATAGAAGGAACTTAGTTTTGCAGAAATACTGAGTTTTAAAAGCAATCTGCAATTTAAAATTGATTATCAAGATGAGTAATTCTGAAATTAACACATTTATGGTGATGTCTGCAGATTATCACTACATACATACTGTTAATCAGAATGTTAGAATGTTAGCTGGTTCTAGCTGTAAACAGTGGTACGACCAACGTGACAAATAATTCGGATTTTGGCATTAATCTTCAACCTGCAAGCCGTGAACATGAGAGATGTGCAGCACCAACAGTTTGACAGAAGTGCAATTATCTCTGATTACCTTCCTAAAATAATCAGACAAGCTCCATGTTGTGTGACCGAGCTGAACTCAAATAGTGTCATTGTCGGGGAACAGTGCCAGGTAATGACTGTGATTTCATGCCTCAGGTGGGAGGCAGGGTGTTGAGAGTTTGAAGGTTGTTTATGCCAGAGGAAAAAAATAACCCCTAATGTGTTCCCTTATCTGAAACAATGAAGGCTGAAAACACTGTTTCTGTGAACCGAGTGCTTGATAAATACGTCCAATCAGTCTAAATTTTTTTTATTTATATATATATATATTTTATATGATTTTTACCCATTTAATATTTTGTCACTGAATTTAATGCTGCAGCATAATATTTAACAATGTTGACCAGATGGACAAACCCTCAGTAAAAGTAACAGTCTGAGGTGAAATTGTCCACCATTGCAAACATCCACTAACACACTGTGTCCCACATTTTCATTTTGAGTTGATTTAAATAGGCTGGAGTCAGATGACACACTGGAGTCAGTGTCATCTAACACACTGACAACTTGTTTAGTTTACTAAACTCTTATGATGATATGATAATAACTGCAGAAAATCAAAGGAACCCTTTAAAGTCCGATGAGGCTTTACACAGCAGCTGAGATGGAGTGTTGGCTCTCCAGACCAGAGGGGGGCAGTAGAGGGTAGGTCATATCACATCACTTCCTGTTTCGTGTTTTACATGGTGGAATTATTCAAGTACAGATTCTTGTCAGATTGTTTGTTCTTGGTTATTCAGAATCATCCACATAGATCTCAGTGTTTCCTGTTCATGTTTCTTTTTTGCAAAAATTATACAATTCCATTATAAGAGCATCCAAATTGGTTTTAGATATTTAAACTTTTTTTTATTTAAATAACACAATAGTAACTTTCACTAGTAGTTACTTTTCAAATTTTGTAACCCAGTTACCAACTCAGTGCTGGTAGCTGCTGTTTATATTCAGATATTTTCAGATGCACTTCACGTTAGACTGCAGTTGCCACTAAATAAATACATCTTGTATTAACTTGTCATGCATTTTTCAGTGACGTTGTAGTTTCTGTCCAGGCTGTTTGTTGCTACGGTTTCTCGATTTAGTTTTTTTTCTCTGTAGGTGTAGAAACACCTTTTATTTGAACCGAGCTGTGTTTCCTCTACTCTTCTCCTTCTTTAAACATTTTCCCTTTTTTTGTCCCTTCCTTTTTATTCTCCATTACATTTGAAACAAACACAAAGCAATTTCTAATAAAGTTGAAAGTGCAAGGAGTTACATAATTGTCTTCTTCTTTATGATCTTCTGACTGCCTCTCTGTCTCTCTCAGTTCTCACAGCTTAAAAAGAAATTTACTCTAAAAGAACCAGGCAGTAACAAGCAAAAATCTCACAACGGGGAACTGCTCTGATTAAAGCTATTTACTGCGGCTCAGATGGAAGAAAAACATCCCACAGAACCTTCCCATCATCAAAAACACACACAGTTCCATCCTGTCCTCTGGTCTAAGAAGAGCATGTGCTGGGGCAGGGCAGAAGACCTTACATGAAACCACAATGCATCGTTTAGATGAACCGTCATCTATTTGATAATGTTTCAGCTTGATTTGATCCATGTATTCGAATTGCTGCCTCCCCATGAGGACTGCTGTTGCCATGTGGAATCTCTTCATCACAGAACCAGTCTAATCTTTGTTGACCCATTGTTCATTGTGTTGTAGCTGTATGGCCTCTGAGCTCCAAGGTTTAGCATGTGGTCAACATGAAAGCTTGAAAATCTTCTTTCCAGCAACATCCAGACTTACAGAATTATCCACACTGGCTGCCACAACCTTATTCTTCTCTCCACTCTCCTCCAGGACGACCTCAGCCTGCGTTCCGTCCCTGTGTTGGTGATTCATTGACTGCTCTGGTCTTAGTTTTTCCTTATGTTGACCTTCACCTGACTTGGTTGAGAAGATCCTGGAAATTCTGTTTGATTCAAATCTCACTGCATGGCTCCATCTGAGCTTTCTCGCATTCATTGGGATTCCTCCGGGAGAGTTTGTGACATTGATTTTCTGCTCTGTTTTAAAGTCTGCCTGTAGTTTTATCAACAGCAGTGGAGGAAGTGGAGGAAGCCGTTCAGTCCGCGTTATGCATGATTCCTGAATTAACACCAGCATTCGCCTCGTTTGGCTTGGTACTTCTCTCTTGGCTGTGGAGAATGATCGTTTACAGCGCAGGGATTACAAGAAAGCTTCTTAGTGTCAAACTGGGGCATCATATATGTACTGCACAAACATTAGCAATTGGGTAAAGTTTGAAACTTAAGTAGAGTTTACATCTCCAGGAAGCAATGGTTTCTTATCAGCCGAGACTCCAGACTCTCTGGTCAAATCAAAGTGTGCATCAACAGGCTGCATTTTATCACGCTAGGTCAAGAGGGAAACCTTTCCATCCCTGAGCTATGACGGATGACTTTGTGACAGATTGCTGTTTTTTAACTCCATTTCCAGCAGGGATCCAGTGGTTCCCTGCTGGGGAACACAAAGCAATTGTGAACAGTCTCTACTTTGGAGATGGTGTTTTAACCTGAAAGTCTCTGTCATCTCCCTACAGCGACTATGTCTCAAGAATAAATAAAGCAGAACTGCACTGGTTAAAAATACAACATTTTGACAATTCTGACTAACTAAGCTGAGCAATATAATATGCAGAAAATTGTCCTACCAAAAATTCAGGGGTTCCGAGCATGACAAACCTTTCACAAATCCAGTTACTGCTCAGTGACATTCATTTGTTTTCGCCTCCGTCATTTCACTCATCCCTGATGAAACAGGTAGCTACAGGTGTGCAAGAGCCAGCCTCACTGTGGCAGTCCTCCTCTGCTAAATGTTAACAAGAGGTGGCTGTTGTTCAGTCAACTGGACCTGGAGGAGTTTAGTGTTTCCTGGGACAGAGTGATGATGCAAATTCCCCTTGAAGAGTCACTACAGTGGCTAAGCAGCATATCATAGATTTTACATTCCTGGAAATTAATTACATGCTGTGTAGTAAAACGTTTGAGAATGTTAGAGATAATTTCCTGGAGCGTTTCTTTGATGTATTTAGAAACAAAACATCAATCAGGCTTTTTTGTCGGAAGTTTAAAATGATTTAGACTGGCCATCACCGTCCCACACAATATGATCCTCATATCCCTTCAAGGGATGGTCTGGGATGTCTGCCATTGATCTTGATTTCTCTGAGAAAGTTTCCACTGGGCCAATCAGCAAACAGAAGCAGCAGTTGTGAAAAGTGAGAAAAATGGCAAAAACCGTTGGAAATATGAAAAGTTGCAAACTTACTCCATAAACTGGAATTCATCCAGACCTCTAGGTGGAGTCTGGAGTAAATATTATTGATCGTCACGTAAATATCCTGATAGTCAATAGCATTGTAAAAGACCTTTCATTATTTCCTCCAGTTTTCTTCTTGATGTTTCATCTTTTCTGTAAAGATGAGATGAAATCTTCACTGACATTTTTGGACCAATTAGATTTGCTGGTCAACTCCACCTAGTGGTGTGGAGGATCTCTGTTTTGTAGAGCGAGTTTTCATTTGACTGCTTTGCAATTTGAATCATTCGTATGTTTGCAGCTCATTTTGCATTTTTCTGTGCCTGATATCAATTTCCGGCTTTGTGATTAGTTGTTATATTGTTTCCACTGCTCAAGCAAATAAATCCCTTACATTTTAACACATCCATTTGCCAGATGCCAGAACCCTTTTATGATAATGTCACAAAAGTCAATCTGACAGCATAGAAAAACTGATAAGCAGAAAAGTTTGGAAGAGTTCCCAAAATCGATTAATTAACACAAAAATAAAGAGAAGTCAGCCTGAAGAAACGGCCCTGGAGGGCTGAGTTCACTTCTAATTTGATCAGAAATGAACTGGCTGGAAAAATAATCCCGGCCTCAGGAGACTTTCTGCTTTGTTGAGGTAAGCACCACATTTATTATGTTTAGTTGTTCTGCCCTGCAGACAGCTTCCAGACAATCACTGTGCATGGAAACTATTGAGCTTTCTAATCTGAGAATGTTTTCTGTTGTTGGTTGAAAGTCAATTACTTGGTGGTCCATCTCTTCTGTCCATGAAGTTTCTGTCTGATAATCTCAGTGTTTCTGTTTGCCACAGAAACAAAGTGTTTTCAGATGAGAACAGATGTGTGAAAATTGGAGTACATTCTAGTCCACTGCAGGCTTTCTGAGCGATGTTTGTTCTTCTCTGTGAAAGTCGAAGGGTTTGGATGTTGTTGTGGACGATGCCGCAGCAGTGGGACTCATTCATGGATGAATGGACAGAGAGGGAATCAAACAGCCAGAGAGAGAGAACGCAGAAACAAACTGAAGGACACAATTATGATTTTAGGGAGGGGACAGATTGAGCACATCTCTGTGTTTGTCAACAAGCGTGCAGCCGAAGGGTGGATGGCATTGGATTCCTCCAACTACAGATCTCTGATGACCTCATCTGGTTGAAACGGCTCCTCAGTTGTTAAAAAGGCCGAGCAGAGACTGTTCTGTCTAAGGAAGATGGAACAAACTTAACTAGTCTAGTGACTAAACCAATAAGCTGAATTTTAAAGCATTTGTTGGTGACAAAAGTCATCATTATGTTTCTCTCACAAGCAGGAAGTGGGTGCCACATATGGATCATGTGTGCTCTGCTAATTTGGCAGGACACAGATAAAAAATAGACTTTTATAAAATGATATTTAAGCACATAATTGTTAACTTCATTTTCATAAATAGTCAGAGATGTGATGTGCCTGGCATGTTTTGAGTTCGGCTTGTGATCTGGAGCCTTACCAGCAGACATTTTAGTCCTGAAAACGAATGATTCTGTGAACAATTACTCAACTAGACGAAGTCAGAACTTTGTTTTTTCTGGACAGCGTTTGCCTCAGAAAGTTATTCCCAAGGTATTCTGAAGTTAGAGGAACAGCCTCTGTTGTCCTACACAGTTAAGTCCTCCAGCACATCGACTGGTTTAATAGCTCTGTAATGGAAATGTGTGCATTTATCCAGCTGGGTGTTCTTGTGTTATAGTTGCTGTTGTTTTACGACCTCATTGTAAACTTACATCCAAGCAAATGTCAAACGTTTAGCTCCTGTAACATTATGAAAAGTTAAAAGCTGAATGAAAACGAACAAATTACAATAAAATCTGCACAGCGATCATTAGACCAGCAGTTACATGGATTTAACAGTGTTGAGTTGGAAAATTGAATCAGATGATAATTTTCCTAAACCCCTGCAAGGCAACATTTGTTCATGGGCCAATTTACACACAATAATACCCATAAAATATTATGATTAGAAAAGCAGGGCCACTTAATAGAACAACAGCAGTTACTCTTGATGACTTCAGACCCCTCCAGCATAAAGTACCAATTTGTGCAAATCATTTTGAGGCTTGGAAGAATCCTCATTGTTGTCATGTGAAGTAGAAGGGATAGAATGATTTTTTTTCTTCATGACTTCGCCTAGTATAACTGTCTTTCCCTCAAGATTGATGCTTTTTATTAATTTTAGCCGCCCTCTGAAATTGTGGGGAAAGAAACGGCTTAAATAGACATTCTACGACTGTAAGCTGTAAAGTTGCCAAACATGAAAAAGTATTTTCACCCAATATGAACGCATTTGGATTTAGGTCTGCACTTTGAATGGGCCGTTACAGGAACCTGACTGGGCCATTTTAGCAATGAAACCATTCTGTTTTATTTCTGAATGTATGTACAGGCTGGTCTTCTTGCTGAATGGTGAACCTGGCCTTAGCGTTCCTCCCTGTCCCCTCTAAAGGCCCCCTCCCATGGTAATAATTCCAGAGTTATTCTGAGCCTCCATGCTGCTTCTCTAAATAATGAATAATGTTCTCCTTGCCCAGCTGGTCTGTTTAGAGCTTATATACTAATTGTATATTTGAATGAGAATGTAAGCAGTGTTTTTAGGTTCTTAAAGGCTGGATTGTTTCTTTAAGAAATTCCTGCTCTTTCAGAAACTCTGGCTTCAGAAAGTCATCAAATCATGGCTCCTCTATTACCCTTTGACAACGTTTTTACCAGCGTTTCACAGAGAAGTAGCTCCTTAATGAACTCGCTAGATGCAATGTTCCACTAGGTGTTTGCTAATTGCTGCTGGCTAGTCTGAAGGAGCTGAGTGAAGGAGAAGCTGTGGAGTCCTGTTTTGAGGTGGAAGTGTGGAAACTGCAGTTCTGAGGAGGAGCTTCGCTTCAAAGGCGGAGCAAGCTCCACCCAGGTGTTGTGCACAGATGAATGGTTGCCATGGAGATTAAAAGATTTCTTGAACATGCATGAAAGAATCAAGGCAACACTCCAGACATGTTTTTAAGGAGGGAATAACAGTATAACATGAAATAAAGCTAAAAAAAAGTCAATTTTACATGATGCTGGCCTTTTAAGAATCATGATTTTATGTGATTGTTGGTGTCATGTTATTGGATCCAATATTACTGTTACGTCTGAAATCAACTGATTTTGAATAGATTGTTGGTTGACTTTTTCATGATTAACTGCTATACAAAAAAATGAGCCTATGCAACATAAATCCCTTAAGCACTTTGGATTAACAGCTCTTCCCAGACACAAGCTTTCCCTTAAAGTCTGATCTAAAACGGTGGAGAGGTTCAGCCTACAACTCAATGGTGTTCAGATGAGCTGACCAACATCCCCATATGCTGCATGCTACCAAATGTTCAGGATTTCTCATTTGATTTTTCACTGCAGTCACATCCCTTTTAATTTACCGTTAACAAAATCAGATAGACTCTCTAGAAAACATTGCAACTTGGCCCTTTCACTGAAGCAAAGTCAAAGCCGTAGTTAAACACGTTGTCCATCTTTCAGTGCTTTGCTGTGTTTACCATTTCCCCATATCGGTTTAAATTGTGCCAAAATGCTGCCAGTGGTGATAAGGGCCTAACACGACTCCATTAGGCCGGTCTCCTGTGTAGCAACACCATCTGTCTGTCTCTATCTCTCTTGCACACATTTCTTTCTCCTCCGTTTTGCTGCAGCAAGGTGCCGCTGTCTTTTGCTCTTCCCACTGACGTCTCCTTTGCTGAGTGACAGATGCCCAAAATCAATTGCATTTACTCAATTTATCTCAGTCCAAGGAAACATGGCTGAATGAAATGGGCGAACATCTTCTCCTTGCATCAGGCTGAGCAGCTAATGCACTTTTTTTGCGAGCAACGGCTCTGATATGCATCAGGAACAATGAAAGTGCACCAAAAAAAAAGAAGCGTTATCATAATCAGGATTCATTTATTTTAACAAAGCACCAGGAATATTAAAATTTGACTCCATTATGTGGTACATACTGCATACACTTTCACGACCGACAGCCGGCTATCAAGTTCTCTGCAGTAGAAATACTATTTAAAATAGCAGGCGAATGAATAACTTAAGATTTCATACTTGTGATTGTTTACTTTTTTTATTTTTCTTTGGAGAAACATTCCCAACTTAGAGTTTATGGCATTTTAAGTTATTATCTTGCAGGTAAAAACTTTTTGTTCTGCAGCAGTCCAGGCGTCATAAAGTTCAGTGTAATTCATCAGTTTTTATAGGCTGTCTTACTGTAGCAACACCTAAGCATGTGTTATTTCAAAGCTTTTCAAAAACATCTATATTGCTCAAATATTTTCCTTGTGTGTCGTATAGGAACTTTAAAACTGAGTGTACCTCATTGGGATTTGATGTGATTGTTGTTGTGATTCACCTGTCCATTGGGCTTTCTGCTGTCGTTCACGGCCCCTTTCATTCCTGTTTTTGGTTTCTCGCTCTCTCCCGTGTCTGCCTGTCCAAACAGTTGCTTCATCCTCACCCAGAGGGAAAATGTCTGTTGCCATTCCTGTTTTGACTCTTACCTAAGCTTTGTCTCTTACATCTTGTACCTTAACACTGATTAGTCCTATAGGAGAAACAGTCCCCAGTAGAAGGACATCTTGTTCAATCAACTCCACTGCAGTCAAAGTCTCCCGTGGTTCGTTCTTTGGTCCGACATTGCATGGACCAAAGAAACATTCTTTGGTCTTTAGAGTCTGGAAATATACTCTAAGCCAATCTTCCGGGACTCTATCTGGGAAGATTGTGGCGACAGAGGTAGGAGTTTCTCCTTCAATCGGTGGGTTGCCAGATCGATCCCATCCCGTCGACCTCTGTTGTTGTGTTCTTGGTCAAGACACTTCACCCGCCTCGTCTGCTGCTGGTGGTCAGAGGGCTCAACAGGTCGCTCCGGTGTATGGCAGCCTTGGCTCTGTCAGGCTGCACCACGGCAGCTGTGACTACTATCCATTAGCTTGCTTCCATCAGACTGAATGTAGTGGGAAGTGCTTTGGGGTCCTCTGGACTTGATAATAAGTGCACACCATTTACCAACTCAAATAGGTAATTATTTCTTTTTTGTCTCAAGACTGTCACCTCTAATCGCCTGAAATGTTTCCTTGCAGAGGAAAGATCAAGTACTTATCTAGAGAAGAAGCAATCATTTTGCACCTCTCACATCTTTTAACACTTTCCTAGATTTGGTTTTGAATTCTGGGACTTGCTCATACTTACTTTATACAACAAATAGACTGGAGTGGAAGTAAAAGAAATCAAAACTTTAGAAAGTAAGGCAATACTTTTTAGCTGTGTCTACCTACTCTGGTAAATAGTAAATGGCCTGTGCTTATGCAACACTTTATCAAATCCACAGGACCCCAAAGTGCTCCATTCTACATTCAGTCATTTAACTATTCACACTCACATGGTGGCAAACTGCTGGATTGTTGCCACAGCTGACAGAGGCGAGCTGCAGGCACGACCAGCAGCCAAGATGGTACCCAAGGACACAACGACAGATGTGGACGGATTGAACTGGCCGCCGATTGGAGGAGGAGCTCCTACCACCGTCTTGGGTGGGCTAAAGGGCTATTGATTTACTTCACTTGGAGTAAAGCATTTCCACAGCATGATTCTGCCATCACTGTGCCGGTGTGAGGACAGTTTGTTAATCAAGCTGAGGTGTTGACTCACTTCAGATTGATTCTCTGACTTCACAGATGATCTCACCTGAGCTGCTTATCTCTCCAGCGTCTCCATAGTTACCAAGGCCTCTTCAGTGTCTTTAACTAGGACTCTTCTTGCCTGTCCTGACAGCTTCAGTGAACGGTCATATTTTCAGTTGATCCATTCTGTTTCTGGTTAAACTAAGCAGTGTACTGTTTAGGTGACTCTGAGGGGACACTAGTTACACTCTCATTATCATGCAGCCACACTTGTCTTTTCGAAAAGCATGAATCATTTCTCTTTGGCTAGACATTTAGATGAAATCCTAGTAAAATACACTGACGTTTGTGGTTTTAATATGCCAAACTGTAAGAAAGTTAAAGGGGTATGAATAATTTTTCCATAACATGCTGTACTGTAGTGAAGGGGCTTGAATTGGTTGAGAATACAAGTTCCTCAGGAAAGACATGAGTGTTGCAGAGCTCTGTTTCCTTTAAAATATTCATAGTCATAATGTATTGGCAAACACAAACAGCTGACGCAAGTGTTTGCTCAGAGATATTGGGCTGGAAAGAAGGCAGCTCCTTCACCTCGCGGGAGGGAGAAATCCAATTGAAGGATTTGGAGAAAATCCCGTTGGACAAACTGTCTGCTGCATTTGCACACACATTGTTCCTCTGGAGCTCATAGTTTCTGTGTGTAATGTGCTCTTTATGTTTGGAGACTTTATATGGAGGGTTAAAATAAATGATTCTGCTTTGAAAAGTGGTTGCAACAATGCTGCTATTTTAGTCTACTGTTGTTCAGTAATGATTAACATGGATCAGCACCAGCAGTTGCTGTTTGGAAGCTACAATGAAAGACAAAATACAATAGTTTCAGAGATGAAAGAAATTCTAACTTTGATTGGAGTTCCAGCAGTGATTCCGGTGAAGATGAACACCATCCGGCTCGACCCGTCTCTCCTGAGCGGCATCTGCAGTCAGGCTGCTTCAGGTTTGATCATCGTTAACAGAAATAAAGGCTTTCAATCTGTGTAATTAATCTATATATTCTGCTTCACTTTGTGATAAAGTTCCTGAAATTAATGAACTTTTCAATAATATTCTAATTTATTGAATGAGTCTCTAGTCTTATCACTGCCAGGCACATCTGCAGGTTCAATGATATTGTTGCTGGATTACATTGTAGAACATTGGAGTCAGAGCACTCCATATAAGTGCTTTGGCTCTTTAAGGTTGACGGCTTCAACCAGAACCAACATGAAGAACCTTCGAGCTTTCAGAGTTGTCCTTCCCTCCATGAGAGAACGCCACAGATTAAACATCAGCCTCTCTGGAAAACAGAGAGCAGCTGATAGTTCCAAACTTTCCAATTCTTGGGTTGTTATCGTTTTGTTGCAGTTCAAAAAAGTGAAGAAGGAGATATGAAAAAAATGTTTATTGTTTGTCTTAAATGGGTTCAAGGTGTCCGCAAATGTGAAGAAACACACTTATTCACCCGAAACCTCCCAGGAGAATGTTGTCAGGAGGTTTGCCTGTCTGGGATGTGAATTCTCTGATCTGCTCCAAATGTGACAGATATATTACATGAAGCCTCCTCCAGTGGCCCATAATTCAGTCTGCTGTTGCCTTTCTGTGAACCAGCCTGAAGCGTCAGTGGAAGCATTTTACTTCTTGTTTCTCTGAAGAAAAATAACAAAGTCTGCTCCATCCTGCTGGACTCTTGTCATGTCAAAACATGAGACCTTACTGAGTTATTTGAACACTTAAACCTTTAATGGCACAACACATATGATTCAACTAGCAAGCACATGCATATGTAAAAAAAGTGTTACACTGACCTTGTTGCATGTTTTTGTTCTCTATACATTTGCAAACACTTTGCTTTGAACAGCTTCTTTTGTTATAATTTTCACCTCTTGAATTTGTTTTTTTTTTGTCTTTGTTGGTTTGTGTCTTTATTTCTCAGTTAGCTGTAGGATAATGAATAGCTATATGTCACATTAGAGGTTGAAAAATATTTACTTTTTGTCCATGAACTTTTTTTTTTTTTTGTTAATGTCCTAAAATCATGACTAAGCCCAATGCATTTTGGGTTAAATTTATGTGCGGTGTGGTAATACTTTATCAAGTGATGGAAAATCAGTTTTAATAGTTAGCAGTAGGAAAATATTCAGAAATAAATCAGTGTGCATGCGGTTAAGGATATACACTGTATTTAACTGAGGCTGCTGGAGCTTGCAGTGGCTTCAGGAGAATAAACCTCGACTGACTCAGTCCAGTGACGAGATCCTGGTGGAGGTGTTTCTGAGGCTCGCCACTTTGAATAAACTAAAAGATTACCTCAAACAAAAGAAAGAAAAGAAAAAAGAACCATGCCAGTAATGTTGCATCCCCTGCAGGCTTCAGTTTAAACAGATCCTTCATTCCAGCACCCACAGCATTAAGGAGATTTGATCTGGCTCGGCTTGCCTCTGACCGAGCGCTTCCAGAGAACGCAAGGTGCAAAACTGCCCCAGGTAGGAGCTAAACAATGAAATGCAATCCATGAATGAGGAAGTGAGTAATGGACTCGTGAGCTGAAAGCCTTATAGACCCCCAAAGACAACAATGCCACCTGGATGTTGTGCTGCACTTCGACAGCTGCAGTGAACGGTGGAAACCTTCAAAACGTTCCGCTGAGCATCCAGCTCTGACCAGCACATTTCACTGCTTATTATTATTATTATTATTATTATTATTATTATTATTATATTATTATTATTATTATTATTATTCACCAGCAAATGCTGATCACATTAGTTGCTCATTTCCGTTGCTGTTGTACCATCAAGAAATAATGATGCTGAAGTGATGAAAGGTGCAGTGTGCAACTTCTCATAAAATGTTTTTTTTTTTTTCATATTTATTAAAGTGTCACCATTTCATAATAAGTATGGGACAGATAACCCCTGATAAAATCGTTCTCCTCCAGGAGCTACTACTGCTGAAGAAATGCACCGATCCCAACCAAAAACAACCAATCAGAGTCAGGGGGAGGAGCTTAGCGCTACCAATCAAATTTACGAATGCTGCTCAGTGTGCGAATGTTGGAAAAACAGCTTCCCGTTCCAGGAAAACCGTTTTTCGTTATCCATTTATCTGCAGCCAAAGGCGTTAGCATCAATGGCAGGCTATGTTGAAGTGAATCAGCAGGAGCGTCGCAGCTAAGCTCCTCCCCTTGGCTCTGATTGGTTCTTTCTGCAGTTAGTACTGGTGCACTGGGTGCACTGGGAGAAGGTGGAGGAACTCTATGATTTTTTTCACAGATTAACTATCTTGTATTGTACTATCAAGACATAATCACCATTTTAACAAATATGTAAAAAACAATTTTTTTAATCTGTGTTTTTTTTACATACTGCAGTGTGACATGCTGCTACAACTAATTATAGCATAAGACAAACATAAAGTTGGGATCATTCAGCCTGTCACAGAGTCACTTGCTCCCTGCTGAACTGAAAGACTGACCTTGAGAAAGTCAAGATTTCCCCTGGTAGTCTAACAGTGAGCTCAGAAATCTGCTGCAGACCAAAAAGGTAAACTCTGGACCAAAGTGAGCTGATGCAGAGGAATCGCTGCAGTTTGTAATTCACAGCAGCAGCAGCAGCAGCAGCAGCACTGCATAGTGCCGCCCCTCTTCCTGTTAATAGTGGGCAGCTTCCTGTGAAGAAGAAGACAGAACAGCTAACAGAAGGAAACTCCAGGTTTGCATAAATTTGGTGTTGCCGCGTCTCCACATCGGCAGAAGGAGACGGATTTCCCATGTTCAGGCCTGGCTAACAGATGAGCTTCATCATCCCTGATCCCTTTTACTTTTCCAGGTAACTCCACTTTAAATGGTCAGCTGCCGTAGCTGAGTGAATTAAGCAGAAATCGGGCAACGTATCGAGTCATGTCAGCAACAAAATGGCTGAAAGATGTGATAAATGAAGGAGCAGCACTGGTCCAGTCAAAGTCCAGATTTTGATGTGATTGAAATGTTGTGGTGGGACTTTCAGAGTCAGAAGGGTCCAAACAACTGAACTGAAGCAAAGTGGCTCAAAATTTCTCCTGAACGGTTTTAGATGCTGAGAAATAATGCAGATAATGGGACACATTAAGCGTTTCCAGTTTAATATGGTGAAAAAAAAACTTTAAAATTATGATATAGGTATTGTTTTGTACACTTGAGGATGGATTTTGAATATTTTAGAATATGGTGGAGGTCAGATTATTCTATTACGTGTCTGAAAACTTGATTTTAAATTGAGAGTGTTTTATTGTAGAAGCATAACCTTCACACTGGCGCCTCAGAGGAGCTTTCTAAAAACCCGCAGGCGTGACGTCATTCCGTAACAAACGGAGGAACCCATGAACAGAACAGTGAACGTTCAGCGCTCCCTCTCAGACATGTGTCGCTGCTGCCATCCTGTGGAATAACTGCAGTATTACAGCTGCATGCATACAGGTAAACCTTCCTTCAATACAGGCTGAAGGACAATTAGAAGAAGCTGAGCAGTTTATAAACTGCCATGCTCTACAGGACATAAAAAATACATTATTATTATTATTTTATTTTTAAGCATAACGTTAATTTCTGCTGAGAACTGGAATACTGAGATCAAAATTTCTCATCTCCTATGATCATTCATAAGCATAAGTATGTTTGTTTGGGTTAAATGAAGTCTTATGTGTGAGGATGTGCTTGTTTGAAACCTAGCAAGAATAAAACACGTATAGAGAATGTATGAACGAACGGATGAAGATGAACTGCAAGCCGTATCCTAGGTGATGGACAGCGGGGGTTAGTTGGTTTTACCTGGAAGT
Source organism: Poeciliopsis prolifica (assembly GCF_027474105.1). Classification (NCBI taxonomy): domain Eukaryota; kingdom Metazoa; phylum Chordata; class Actinopteri; order Cyprinodontiformes; family Poeciliidae; genus Poeciliopsis; species Poeciliopsis prolifica. The sequence continues at coordinate 64,313 of NW_026562647.1, forward strand.
AAGCGATTATCATCATCATCATCATCATCAGAAGCGTTGTTTGGATCTTGAAATATCGTGGGTGTTAAGTACTGGTGAGAAATAGTAGAATTTTCACTGGTCAGTAAGTAATTTAATCATAAAATAACAAATGATGAAATATGAAAAGGTGTGCAGCCCTTAAACTTTGGGGGGTTTTGTGTTATTTTATAGTTGAAGTGAAGGAAAACTTTTAGGAAGTAAGAACAGTGGAGCGTAAAACAGACTGAGACGCTACTGAAGGTTTCAGTAGATCAAATATTGCATTTGAGCCACATTTTGCTATTAACTTCTACTGTTGCAGTAAAAAAAAAAAAATCTTGCAAGTTTTCGACTTTTAATTTGAATAGGTTAGCAAAAAGTTTTATATTTTGTGCTGCATACGAGTGAGATGGAAGTGTCTTTTAACATTCATTTTAATGCAACTGTCTGTTTCAATGTCTTCTCAAATTATTTAAGCTCAGTTCAAACTAAATGCTTCTGGGGAAAAAGTGAGTGTGACATTTAATAACATACATTACCACATATTTTGTTCATGCAAATTGAATCAAGAATTTAAATTCCACTAACTGGAATGTATTTGTTAATGTGAGTGGCAATAACAGAAATATATTCTTGATCAGCAGTTTTCTTGTATAATTTGAAATCATTACAATATCAAGTTATAAAACTCAAAATTCAAGATTAATGAGCTATTAGTATAAAAAAACAACAATGTTTTGACAGGTTTTCTCTTGTTTTTAAATCAACTTGAACTTTAATTTCTCAGTTGAAACCAAACCTTACCGTCATTTTCCAGACAGCAGGTGAAACCTGTAAAGTTAAAACATCTTCAAAGTTCATGTCAGACAACTTCTCCTTGAAATAATTGAAAGAGTCCAGCCAGACATTATCAGAATGTTTTAAATTAAGGCTCAATGGGGTTTTTTATTATTATTTATTGGTTATTCATTTAAAATCTGACTTACCTTTCTGCCCATTCATTTGGTTGTTCAATGACTCGTCATACTTTGGACTTTTTTATATGGAATTATTGTGGCATTTGAGAGCGTAATGAATATATTTTTAGATCTCCTCCATCAAATTTAAAGCTGGTCAAAAAAAAAAAAAACATCTGGTGCTTCAGACCTGACAGCTCAGCTCTGACATGCTTCTGTAACGCAGTCATCTCATACCAAAGCATACATTTAAGAGTTGCAGCTCGTAGCAAATGAATTGTGTCCAACTTTTTATGCTGTATGTAAACACATCTTTAAAAATTGAAACTAGACAATAATGATGTAAGTGTTAAGTGTTCATACGCTGCAAGAACATAGAAATGAGTTCTGTCCTTGAACGCTGCAGGAACAAAACATCATCACTGTGTTCTGGTTCTTGTTCTCACTCTGGGAACGTTCACAGTGTGCAGGAATTTGAAATGAATGTGCTGCAGTTATGAAAGTTATAAAAAACTGTTTTGTCTCTCACACACTACTAAAGACTCTCACACACACCCCCACATACACAATATTAAAGATGCACATATTCACTGTTAAAATATCACATGCGAATACAATTTTTCTTTCTCACACACAACAATAGGTAGATTGCACATATAAACTATAATATATTGCATGTCCATGCATTTTCTCTCTCTCAAGAGGCTGGAAGTGGCTGTGTGCTGCCTGACAACACTAACAGGCTGCATGGTTTCTTCAGGGCTCCTTCTCATCAGGGAGATTTGATGGATCGATTCAGCAGTTACCTGTTCCTGAAAGACACAAGATTAAAATGAAACATATACACTACTAAATATCACACATACACACAAAACATACAGACATACCGTCCTGAATGATAGGTTGAAAATGTGTTTGTGTGTGAACTAACACGAGGCTGAAATGAATGAATGAATGAATGAATGAATGAATGAATGAATGAATGAATGAATGAAAACATCATTTTTGTCCTAAATGGCCCCTCAAAGTGGCAGCTCTGCACTTTGTTCTTGCAGCCTCAAGTCGTGGTGCTAATTCACTTGTTCTTGTGAAGTTTTGTACAGATCTGCACTCGACAAATGTTTGGCTGACGAGGTTTGGGTTTGGGAAGCTGGACTGCATGACTGGCCCGTTGCAGGTTATCAAAGAATACAAGTCATTGACTCGGGTGTGTTGAAGCAGAGATGTATTTAGACGTTGCAGGATAATGCAGGTAACTTACAAATCTGGGCGGTGAGAACTCGTAATTTAGTGCGAGAGGATTCAAAACAATTGGAAATGCTAGAGAGAGATTAAGACTAAATCGACCTCCGAGGTCCAACATGCATCAGCTGCAGCAGTCACAGCAGAGCTGAGTCCTGACAGGACAAAATGAGACACAAGTCATGAGGATCTGATTAGAGACTTTCACTTCAATGAGAACTTAAAAAGAACATCCAGTTTCTTTCAATAGAAAACTTATGAAACCTTAGCAAACACTGCAGCTTGTCTGTGTCTCATATTTTGTGGGCTTTCCAAATTCTCTGAGACATTAAAGAGATTAATAAGAATGCTGTGGAAAGTAGGATTTTATTATTTTAATTACTGCAGTATCAAGTTAAAAAAATATTGTAATTAATTTCAGTTTAAAAAGGTGTTAGAGCCCCATGCAGACAACAGCAGTTGTCCTTCAGCCCTCTGTGTGTCCATTCATCTGCTTCCTGCCTGGTGTTTTGATCTCCTGCCCTCAGCTCAGCAGTTACCTGTTCCTGAAAGACCCAAGCCCCAAGTAACCCACCAGCTGTCAGGGCGATCTTTCTCTGCCAGTGAACGGTGGTAATTAGCGTCAGCTAACCACATTAATGTCAAATCTCCCTGATGAGAAGGAGCCCTGAAGAAACCATGCAGCCTGTTAGTGTTGTCAGGCAGCACACAGCCACTTCCAGCCTCTTGTGAGAAGCTGCTGCTGATGATTAGCTGAACTCAGCTGAACATGTAATTACTGGCCAGAAACTGATTGTGTTTAAGGACTTGCACACGAGTAGCCAGGTTTTTTTTGATGAAAACAAATATCTTCACCACATTGCTTGAAAAAACATTATATCATGCACAATGGATTGATTAAGAAAAGTTTTCATCCACACAAACCTGCACAAATCCACCTTTGAATGTTGTTTAAAACACACCAAAAATAATCTGGAATCTCTGTTTTTGACTAAGGAACAGATTTTCCACTCAATGTCTTCTAATATGTTTTACAGTGACTGGCTACAATTTCCTGTAACACAGTGCTTCTCAATTATTTTCCTTTACGCCCCCCCTAGCAAGAAGAAAACTATTCGCGCCCCCCACTCCCCACCGTGACTATCCATCTCTGCATAACATTTTTTCCTTATTAACATTTTTTTCGCTGAAAAAACTCTAGCGGCTTATCGGCGTGATTGGGATGTAACGTATTTAAGTGACGCGCTAATTTATTTGGCTTCATGCTGTCCGCTGCGAGCATTTTTGGACACAGCAAACACACCGGTCTTTCCTCTTCTCCAACTGTAGTCACAGTGAAGCCAAGCGCTAAATACGCTTCGCCGTATTTCCTCTTCTTAGCTTTCGGTTGACTTTCTGTTGCCTCATTATCTTTGTCTCTCTCCGCTTTTCTTTTCATCCCTGTGAAAAACTTTTTCATGTTGGGGGTTGTTGAATAACGGAGGCCATAGACAGAACGCAGTCGGAGCTTTTTGTTGACTTAACACTGCTAACCAAGGCAAACCTGTTGTCTTCTAAGTCATAAAATGTTGCACTGTCGCAAACGTGACAGAAGTAACAATGAGAGCGCCACTGCCGCCTACTGTGCGCAATTACACTTTATACTAGTTCGGCCAAAAAAAAGCCTGTTCCCCAGGATCACACGCCCCCCAGGTATCGCACCGCGCCCCCCAAAGGGGGCCCGCCCCACTATTTGAGAAGCACTGCTGTAACATCAATCGTACATTTCAAAGTATATTTCCACTAGTTGTAGAAACTGAACAACTTCTTAATCAATGTGTCTGAGTGTGTTGCTGTTTCAACAAAATAAAATCTACCTCACAAAAATCAAGCTTCCATCCTTCAGACTGCATCACATAAAGAAAATGGCTTCTTAAGAGTAAGTCTATTTCCCATTTTGTGCATGCGTGTGTGAGTGCGTGTGTGTGTGTGTGGGGGTGGGTGTGTGTGTGTGTGTGTGTGTGGGTGTGTGTGTGTGTGTGGGTGTGTGTGTGTGGGTGTGTGTGTGTGTGTGTGTGTGTGTGTGTGTGTGTGTGTGTGTGTGTGTGTGTGTGTGTGTTTCTTCTTTTTCTAAACCTCCAACACAGTACCACTCCTGGTCCAAATTCACATCCAAACAGATTTCTCTACAGAAGTTGCTGTCAATGCTCCACCAAAGATTATTCCTATTTGTGCTTTTTTTTTCCTTACCTTTCTTCCTCTTGTTGTGATCTGGTGACGTTGTTGACGGCTCAAATTGCTCAACAACTTTAAAATCAGCCCGTAAACGGCAGCGTCTGCTGTCTCTTCATAAACAGAGCGCTGCAGGCTTTCTTGTTGCCCTCTAACCCTTCCATCTTCATAGGTTTTGGGTTTTTGTAGAAGTATACTGAATTAGTATAAAATAAATCATTTAAAAATAGCCAAACTTACAACTCAAGTAGAGTTCAAATTATTGATCATATATGTAGGAATTTGTAAGCTGCGCTGTGCTTTTTATAATACCATGAATTAAGTGCTTCTTTTAATTTTTTTTTACTTTTTTCTTTACAATTTTTGAAAGACTCATCCTCCATTAACCAGATGTGTTTTTGTTGTCAGTGCACACTTCCAAGTGATGAAAACACAAACCTGCTGGATGGTCTCATTAAATAAGCTCAAGCTGTAGTAGCAGGAAAAGCGTTTTGGTGTGTTTGTACAGTCGCTCATATTATTAATATGTCTTTTAATTCCACCCAAGGCAGCTTTTAACCTCTAAAATGTTTCTGAGACTCCCAAAAATGAAAGTGGCCCTGGTCAGACGCATGCAGAAGTTTCTGTAATGAGCCCGGCAGTCTGAGGCTTCCTGCTAACACGACTTGTCAAACCCTTCACCAACACGTTCAGCCTCAGACTGCGGCGTTCCAGTGTCTGTTGGGTGTGTTCCAACGATAATTACATGCGCTTCTTGTACTTTCTGACAGCACCGGGAGAACATTTCTATAATAAACTCAGTTTGGCTGCAGCTCTAATTAAGGACGGGTTTCTGACTGAGGATGTGTTTCTGCTGCCTGCCTTGCCCTCCTCACCTCCATGTTGGACCAGGACCCACAAGCCTGACTTGATGCTCACCAGCAAGATGTCTCTGGTTTCTTTTTCTTTTTTTTTTTTGCCCAGTGGAGATGACTCACCAGTCTTAGTTTGGAGTCCTCAAATGTGTTTTTATATTTTCATTTCTTCACAGACTCAAGCGTTTTAGCTTCATGCTGTTTTTTTTCTCCTTCCATTTCTCTTTTTAAAGGCTATGTTTCAAGAAGTCATTAGATGGCAATAAAACTGAGTGAGTTCAGGGTACAGAGAGAAACACATTTGATTCCTCCGACTCTCTGGAGCTCACTTTTATCGATCCATCCGTCTGCTTTTGGCTCATCCGTCTGACTGGAGTTCAGCGAGGCCAGCAGTACTGTAAGCTCAGGTTGTTCTAACATATTAAATACAATATATAACACATCACTTCATGTATCAAAGCACAAGAGTAACAGTAAATATAAGTGTGTCTTGGAAAAGCAATCACACCACATCATTCGGGGTATACAGCCTTACAGACAGAGACTGATGTTGAATATATTTTGATCTAAACTCAAACCATTTCATTATAGTTCTGGTTGTATATTTAGACGGATTGTCTTGCTGGAAGGGAACATCTTCTATAGTCTTAGGTCATTTAATTTAATTTTTGATTTAACAAAAAAAAAGACTTTATGTTATCCAAATAAAAGTTAGATGTTGTGCATCTTCTTGACTTGACGTCTGAGCAAGAAGGATTTGCTGTAACAGTCTGTTTCCCTTCTTTAGTTTAGTTCACATTAAAATAATGAGTTGAGTGTTTCCACAGCATGCAACAAAGAGCTCCACCCTTTCTCTTCAGCTTCATCTCTGATTCACCTGAAAGCTCCGGTTGACTCCAGGTATTTCTGCAGATGAAGGAGTCTGACGTCTCAGAGCGATGGTGGAGTTTAAGAAAATAACCAGCAACACGATCCTCAGAGTGCTGCAAGCTTCCTTGAAACGAGTGCGTGTTGAAGCAGGTGTATGATGGATCTTCAACACCATGACTCCAAACCAACCAAACCACAGCCGGTTCTGAAAGGTCCTTGTTTGCTTAGTGAGGGGATCAAAAGGAGTTTTCATGTGTGAAGTCACATTATAAAGACTAGACTCACTTCAGATTGATGGATAAACTCTTTTGGTACCAGAACAAGGCAGGATGTCCTCCACTGTACTAACATCTTCTTCTGCGTCAAGCTGAATGCGCTCCGGTACTTCAGCTGAAACGCCAAAAACAGTTCTCATTGAAGCAGTCGCATGATGTACAATGTTCTTTACAAAGTGCTAAGATTTTCAAAAATGCTTGAATGGAAATTTCAAAGTCTGAAATTTCCATCCAGGTTGCAGGGTGTCTGCAGAAAGGTCTGTTACTATTCACATCCATGCTTAGGGGTGTGATGTACACTGAAGCAGGAGAGGATATTGCATCATGATCTCCAGAGGTTCCATTAAAATAGAACCAGCCTTCCTTATCAGCTTGTTGAGCCTTTACAAGTCTGGATGTCATCTGAATCCACATCCTCGTTCCGGTTCGGTTTCTCCAGCTGCCTCTTCACCTGAGCTTTAGAGATCAACAGACAGCAGAGATAAACAGTCACAAAGAGAGAGAGAGAGAAAAGAGAGAGAGAGAGAGAGAGAGAGAGGGAGGCTGTGGGCTCTGTTCTGTTGGTCTGGCATCACTAGATGGAGATGCTGACCTTACTCATGAACCAAACCTATTAAAGAAAGTGTGAAGTTCACTTGTTCATGTCCAGACGTCCATCTATGCTCCACCTTCTGCTTGAAGTCCGATCTTCATTTCAGACTTCTCTCACATTGCTCTGCTGCAGTTTGCTCTCCTGCTTCTTTCTGTTCATCTCATTATGAATCATCAAATCTGACTTGAATATCATTTCTCGTTTCTTTCTTGTTCTCCTTCACATTCATCCACTGCGTTGTGCTCCACCATCACAACTTACCCCAGTAAAAATACACTGAGGTTTATGATTGTAATGTGAAATAATGTGAGAACCCAAACCAATACAATATGATCCGACATGCTGCCGCCAGGATGTTGATACAATGCAGATACAATGTCGACACGGTACTGAGACAATACCAATAAAACTAAAAGCACCGATATGATACCGATACAATCCTAATACTGTAACTAATGAAGTTTGATATATCATCATCAATCTTCTTTTAAGGGTGTTTGTGGTTTTTAATTTGAATTATTTTATTCAAACCCAGAACAGACTTAGACAGTTCATAGGTGCCTTCAAAATACTTTGAAAAAAAAAAAAACATGACAAACAGAAATAATGGGTAAAAAAATCTAATTAGTGGGAATATTTTTTCCCCAAATAAGGAGTAAAAAACTGTCATTTGTGAATAAATGAAATTCAACCTTTTTGAAGCAGAAATAGGATAAAATTGCCAGCAGGAATCAGAAACTAAAGTATCACCCTGGTATCGATCCGATACAGATATTGACTTGGTATTGATATTATTAACACTTTGGAAAATGATTAACACGTGGTGCTAGTTATCACATTAGACAAAGAATAAGCACTAGCAGCAGAAAGTCCATTCATTCACTCCCTCCTGTCTAAAATCTAAAAACTGACCCAAGAAAAGCCTGAACTAAGGATTTTAATCCAAAAAATGCAGATGCGTTACTTTACAGAAAGATGCTTTTTTTGTTGTTGTTTTTTGCGTCATCTGCTTATCTGAACAGAGATAAGCAGAGATGCAAAGGAGAGCTACAGAACGTAATCTGCTGGTGCAGCTGTTGAGAAAGAGCAGAGGTCTCAGCAGGGCTCAGAGACAGGAGGAGGTGTGCTCACCTCCCCACTGAGAGCAGCCCGTCATCTCTCACCGCCCGGCGTCGGCCGCAGGGGAAACTCCCCCATCTGTTTCCCCGCTCAGGAAAATCTCATTTGGTTGCATAACTATCTCTGTCATCTCTCCAGAATTTCGAGCCATTATGTAATGCTGGCTGTCTTCAGAAGAACACAGTATTTAATGCGTTGGAAAGGTTAAAATGGGTTTGCTGATGACTGGAAGGTGATTAACAAAGCACGATGAAATGCGGACATATGGTTATGTGACTGCAAGGGTTTGCAGCTGGGTATCCAACATCCCGATGCGAAGTGAATAATCTGCATGGTCTGGGATATTGTGATGTCGTTATTGGATAAATGGCACAATGTCTGTGTGAAGGCTTTGGATGTTCCTTCTGAAACAAAAGCTTTATTGCAGAAGGATGTTTGAATGTTTTTGGATGTTCAAACATCCAAAAGCATCCGTCTTAGTCATCTCAATGTGTTGTTTTCCTATGGCATCATGCCTTCAAGTGAAACTATATCTGTACTCAGAATAAGCACTGAAAGCATAGCTGACTCTATTTCATACAAAAAATAGAGTCCACAGGTCATTGGCAAAAAGGATTTGTAAGCTACAGGAGAGACAAACACTATTTTTCTTATTCTTCTCATTTTCCAAATCTGTGTGAATAATCAGTCTTTTTGTGCTTGGTAAGTTAAGTTTTTAATTGCTTCCACTTTTTGTTTACGTTCAGAAACCTCTCCGATTGTGTTTTTGCCTTCATGTCTGTGTGTGAATACTTGCTAGAATGAATAGAACAGAATAAAGGAGGGAGACGGCCCCTTGTTTGCTCATCAAATATGAAACAGCTTGTGTGCTTCCAGCAGCTCCCCATGATGGATTTTAATTTTCTGTACTGCTGTGTGCTTGCACTAAACAACGCTGTGTGCATGCGTGTGTGGGTGTGTGTGTGGGTGTGTGCGTGTGTGCGTGTGTGTGTGCATGCTCAGATAAGAGAGAGGGAAGAAACTTGCTTTGTACTGAAAGTCTGGGGCATTCTAATCACTCAGGAATGTTCCACATCCTAATTGTGTGGGGACTGTCTCAGTAATATCTGATGAAGTGAGTTTTACCTTTTACCTTTGTTTTATTATTACACTTTTACCATGTGCTATGTCCTGTTTTATTATTATTATTATTATTATTATTATTATTATTATTATTATTATTATTATTATTATTATTATTATTATTATTATTCAAATCACAAATATAGGCCAGCCTCGCCTGCCTGTCAGTATAAATACATTTTATGTTTTTGAACTGAATAAATATATTACAATTAAAGGTCAGGTTTTTTTTGTTTTGTTTTTTTTACCTAAATGTCTCATTGTGTTGCTGCAATAAAAAAAATAATTATTTAAAGGTTTTTTGCACTGGGGATAGTGTAGAAGGTGTAGGTGAGAAAACTGCTGCATCATTCATTTATGTTTCCATTTCCCTACAGAAAAAACTATTTACTTTGTTTTGCTGTCCTAAATCTCAAACAAGAAAGGGAAATGGATCTTGATATTCATATCAACTCTAAGTTCATCTCAAAAACACAAAACAGACAAAAGAATTACATTGTGATATTTAATTTTAGGGGTTTCATGACAGAAGTTGTTCTGTGAGTGAAAGTGCATGCAGAGCAGCGTGTATACGAGCATGATTGAAGACACTAATTACTCGTGGCTCTGATTGGTTGTTTCTGGTGCATCGTGTAGGACTGCAGGCAGAACTGGAGAGGCAGACGAGTTCCATTGTTTTCCGCAGATTATTTGTCTCTTCTTATGCTGCCATGACATAGTGATGACAGTTATACCAAATATGTTTATGAAAGTTTCACGGTGCAGCCATGAAGACAAACCTTTCTCCTTTTTTTTTTTTTTTTTTTTTTTTTTACAAAGCATTGTATAACAAACTGAGGGCTGAGCTGGATGCAGCTCAGCCTACTGTCATGCTGTGTGACACACAGTCAGTGAAGTAACCTGGAAACATCACCCAGCATGCTGCTGCTGACTGATAAACCTCTGACCCAGTGGCTCACCCTGAACAAACAAAATATTCACTGGTTCAGATTCATCAGGTATTTAATTACTTAACTGGAACTGACCAGTAAAGATAATTAAACCTGAAAGATTAAAAAGTTAAAATTAAACATTACATCGACTGATGTGGCATTAACATGGTGCTTTGATGAATCAACGTTTTTTCCACCTGTTCAGACCTCAAATTAAAATCTCTTGTCAGTAATAAAGACTCTGGATCATCTTCAGTTCTGCTGGTGCTTCTTTAACACAATCATAATGTCTTTGATATTCGTCCGTGTTTCTTGGCTATTTGCTCCAGAAGCCGGTCAGCTCAAAGATGCACTAGAAACTGAAGTGTTGGGTGAAAACAATATATCTGTGTCAGTGAAGAGGATGGGAATGGTTTCATCTCACAAATTAGCTGCAACTATCATACAAAGTATTAAAAAATGCATTACTGCAAACAGAAACCTTTGCATCAATGATAGACGTTGCAGATCCATCGAGCGATGAATGTACATATTGTCACTTTGAAAATAAAATGATCTTCATGAAAACATTACAATTAATTCATAAAAAGTATCTTTACAGCTTTTACTTGATTTTCATGGTTATCAGTGTAAGGGGCCAAGCTGTCCAGCAGAGGACAACAGGTGTCTCATTCAAAAAGTGGATTTTTACTTACTCCCATTATAATGAAAAACAAGTAGCAAAATAAACACTTAAAAACACTCCAATAAAAGAGGTCAAGTCAATAAACTAGACTCAAAAAACTAACAAAACTTCAAGCAAACACAAAACAAACGGACCTGTTGGAGTGACACACAAGAAAACTTAAATACTGGTTTAGCTAAACTTTGTGGACACAAGGGAGAAACAACAGTTGCCAAATAACCATAAAACAACAAATGAGACTCCAAATCATCCCTCCAGCATGAGAGCCGGGGCTCCAGCTCCGCACCGAGATTTGCTAGGTTAAAACTGAATTTTAACCTAGCAGTGTTGATATGTGTCTTCGTCATGTAAACACTTTAAAGTGTGATGGAAAAATAAATGAATAAAGGAACAATATATTGGATAATCAGTGGGCTGTTCTGCTCCATTCAGATCTGTCTCAAGCTAAGGCTCAGCTTTCTTCCATTCACTTGGATTCAATCAGAACAATCAGTGAACAGAAGGAGAAGTAGTGCACTACGGACGTCGATTTTCTTTGCTGTGTTAGAGATGTAGTCTGCCGGTAGTTTTAAAAATGGCAGCAGAGGAAGTGAACGAAGCCGTTCAGTCCATGTCGGCCAGACATTGAATTAACATCAACAGCCGCTTCGTTCGGACTCTTCACGTTGATTGTTTTAGGCACAGGCAAACATTACATCATTTAAAACTTCAACAGGGTCCTTCACCTCCAGGAAGCAATCGTTCCTCAACGCCAAGAGCTCAGACCCTCAGTGGATGAAGCAAAGTGTAGAACAAGGAGCTGGCTCATACCAGGCTGGATAATTAGTCATATATTTAGAGAGTGATGACAAAGTAAACTAAAGTTAAACAAATTTGTGTTGAGGTGTGGATATTACCCCATTAGGGTCTAAAGAAGATTTCTAACCAGAAATATACTGGCTTCTTTAAATGTGCCAATAATGACTTGAGTTATTATTGACAGTATTAATACCAGCAACAGCTGTATTAACACCACAGTCCAACTGGGACAACTGATCTCAAGAGACAAACTTTCAACCAGCAGGAGGAGCTCTACAAGATATTTTTTCACCACTACTAACCTTAACCATTACTAGTCCAGACCTCACCCCAACCTGAACCTTCCTGTGTTATATTCATCCCTAAACATGGAGCTCCGTCACATTCATCTGGGATTGGTCCCCAAAAGCTCAGCAGTCATTGATGGGGATGTTAATAACAGAAAACGTCCTGGAGAGGCAACAAGTGCTGCTCATGCACTAACCCACACAAACACCCACACACCCCACACCCACGGATATCTGCAGTTATGTGCACCCACAGGCTTCACACACATGCACACACACACACACACACACACACACACACCCCCACACACACACGCACGCACACACACACACACACACACACACACCCACACACACACACATTGCGTCCATTCTAAACCTGACAGAGACGTACACACCAACAGACTCTCATCTGGTTCTGCATTAAGACTTTAACAAAATCTCCGTCTCACCTCAGACATACACACATGCTTTCAGACGTCTCCTGTTCATGTGATGGCCCTGTCAACACCAGGGGCTGGCGGAGGGGGGTGGGGGGGGTGTGGCTTACAGAATTACAACAAACGGATTGGACGTCACCATACCAACGGGGGCGGGGCGGAGTCGGGAGGCTGGGGAGGAGGAGCCATGGGCTGATTTTAAAGCTCTCCAGAGGAGCAGTTCTGCTCCACTGAGCTCTCTCCTCTGTGATTCTGCGCCTTTATTTAGTCTTTCCTGTTGTCTGGCCGGCGAGCTGACACTCGGCGCTCTGAGAGGAAGACAAACGGACGCACGGACGGAGGGAGGGAGGGCAGAAAGGGTGAACTGTCAGACAGTTGTTTGTTTCCAACCTCCCCTGCGTCTACCTGCCCATCACTGCTACCCAGCCGCCTGCGTCTCGTGGATCTATCTCTGCAGTGGGTGACAGCCCGGAAGACGAGGGGAAACCTGCTCCTCTGCTCCCCAGGCAGCCTTCAAGTTATCCCTCCATCCTTCCGGCTGGCTGTAGATGACCTCTGCTCTCCTGTAAGTAACCAGCTTCGGTCGCAGTTGC
>NW_026562648.1:0-32500 GCF_027474105.1 Poeciliopsis prolifica
ACTGAAGAAAGAAATACTAACACTGAGAAGATGGAGGAACCTCCACACCTTCCTAATGTCTGACTTTCTATTTAGTTTATTTACAACAATTCAAATTCATACCAATACAATTCAAACATGCAAATAGATTCGATTCAGTGACATTAAGAGGAACCTCAAATAAAAGGCTATAAAGAACCTAATTTAGTCTGCATGTTTTGTTGAACAATCAGGTGCTCATAATGTCTAACAGAGGTTACAGTAGCATTAGCATGTAGCTCCTACCATAATCAGCCTCAGATATTACAAAACAAACAACCAATAATATTAATCCTGAGCTAAACATGGAAAAACACACAATTATCTCTGCAGATCTTATTATGTTAAATTTACACAATCAGAGCTGCTTAAGACCTGTTTTAAACTACAGAGCGCACTTACCAATGTTGGCCACCAGGAGTCTCTTGACACCTTGACACAGTAAATGAGAAACATTCAATGCAAACCAAAAATCTCTCAGTGCTCTAATTAACTGCCTTTCCAACAATAAATAATATTTATTGACAATAAAACTGAAACCAGATGCTGCTAATTTGCTACATTTTTGTAAAACAAGTTTCCTGAAATTCATTTTATGTAGAAATATGTTTATCAAACTTGCTGAGCTCCACATCAAAGGTCCTTTCATTCTGTCATATTGGCTTTATTTTGAAAACCTGTCATGTTCAAAGTATTGATGCAGAATAGATCAGGGCAGAAATCTTGTCAAGTTCAATGACTGCTAAGAAAAGAGTCTTTAAAAATGTCTGTCAATTCTGCCCTCCATGGAAAAAGCACAAGAGAACTTGAAGTTATCGGCTAAAATATCTGAGAAAAAAGAGATTAATATGATTATAAAGCATTACCTGTGAACCTCTAAATAAGTAATTAAGATATAAACTCTTCTATATAAAGCCAAAATGAAAATATGGATTTATGAAAAGAAAAATGTGTATTGACTCCAGTTTTTGTCGTTCATCAGTCTTTCTTGAGCAGATGGTGGATCCCAACACAGCAAACAGAAATCTGATACTGTCACTGGACCACAAACAGATGAAGGCTGTGAAAGAGGAGCTGCCATATCCTGACAATCCAGAGAGGTTTGACACCAGGAAGCAGGTGCTGTGCACTGATGGTCTGACTGGTCGCTGCTACTGGGAGGTCCAGTGGGAAGGAACAGTCAGAATAGGACTGTCATACAAAGGAATCAGGAGGAAGGGGGAGGGTGACGAGTGCTGCATTGGTGGGAACTATCAGTCCTGGGCTCTGTCATGCAGTCCTCAGAGTTTCACTGCCTGGCACAACAACACACCAACAGAAATAAAACAGTTCGAAAACACCAACTCCAACAGCCTGGGAGTGTATTTGGACTGGTCTGCAGGCACGGTGTCCTTTTACTCACTTCCTGACATAGTTTCCTCCATGAAAAAGATTCACCTTCATACGTTTCAGACCACATTCACTGATCCACTCTATGCTGCATTTGGGTTTGAACAAACCCAGGAGGGTGAGGATGAATCCTCTTCAGTTTCCCTGATGCAGGTTGAATAATGAGGCCTGATCCTTTAGAGAAGAATATTTTGCAAAGTGAGCACAGCAGCACTCAGAGTCAGGTGGACAGATTCATGTATGTATATATCTAATACAACAAGATTATAGTTCAGATCAAATGGGCCGTCTTTGCAAACGGCCCATTGCAAAGATAATAATCAGAGAACATATCAAACAAAATCCACACACACATAATCCAGAAACTCAAATCTGTTTTGATTTCATTCATCGCTCGTAATAAACTATCAAAGCCTTAACATTAAAATATACTTGAATAAACAACATTGGTTATATTTGCCCATGTTTGTGTGTGAATGAATGTCTCAATATCAAGAAAGAACCATGAACTCATCAAAAGTCAAATCTTCAAAAGCTAAACTCTTTTTATGACAGCGAACCTTCAGATTCAGGTTATGAAGATGATAATGTTTAAAAAAGTAATAATTTCAAACAAACTTTTAAAAGTCACTAACAACAGCGCTGTTGAGTTGGTTTATTCAATTAAATTAACTTGTCCTCTGGGTTTGTTGTCTGCAAAATAAAAGATTTATAAAAATGTGTTTTTAATTCTTAGCAATTATTTTCCCCTTTCTAAAGGAAATATAGATTTGGATTTTCAACTCGCCGACATTGTGAAACTTTGCATTTAAATAAATGCAAAGTTTTAGTGAACAAAATAAATCATTCTGTGGGTGAATTTGATTAATTGTTATTTAATATTAATGCAGTTTTTTATGTATCTGAAGTTTTGCTGACACTTTGATTTCATTATATTGAATCAGATTACTATATGCTGTAATTTTATTAGCAGTTCTAAAGTGTTTATATGCTAAATGTCATGACTGTCTTTGTAAATGTGCGCCTCTGTGTTGGATTGGGTTGTGTGTGTGATAAATATAGTCTGGTATTAAACTCATGAGGCCTAGAGATCCCTGTCTCAGTATTTTCCATGTTTAAAGTTAAATCTGCCATTTGAATAGATTCACTTCACCTTATTATAATCAGCTCAAACATAAATCTGAATGGAAAACGTATCAGAATCATTAATATCTATATTTCAATATTGATCCTTTGCATTAAGGGTCAAAGGGCTTTAACCTTCATCCTGCAGTGCCCCATTCGAGCCACTAGAGGACAGAACTTCCCTCTTCATCAGAAGCTGCCAACCTGCTTTTCTATGCAACAGATTCAGCAAAACCATTTAAGTGACAGAGAAATGTTTCCTTTAAAGGAAAAATTGCCTTATTAAGTCAGTTAATGGGTTATATTCTACTTTAGTTCAATTTCACATGTTTAGTGTGAATAAATTCATCAGCTGTGCAACATTTTCTGGGTGAAATTAATTGTTTAATTTTGTCCTCACTTGTCTGAGGTGAGCATCCACAAGGGGGCGCATTGAGGCAATCCAGGCTGGAAGGTGGACGGCCTAGTCTAAGTTTTTCCTCAAATGAGTTGGAGGAAAATGAAGATATAAATACTTTACAGATCCAGATACACCTGAGGTGTAAAATAAACAAAAGACTCTTAGCAACAACATTTGGGATGCACTGTAGAAAACATTCATTACATCAAATACAAGCTGGTGGTTAAAAAGATTTTAAAAGATTAATCAAGTTAGAGAAACTTGATGGAGTTTGAGTTGTTTTTTCTTGGTGATATAATGAAGATAATAGTAAGGACGGCATTTGTGAAGTAGAAGTGTTGTATATTTAAAGACATGACCTCTTTCAAGTTGAAAAAGAGAAATATCTGGTAAGAATTTTAAAACCTCAGGAAATTTATAAAACTATATTCACACTGCATTACTAAAAAAACAAAAGTATTTTATTTTTGATTAATCTGTTCTTATGTTTAGTCAAATTACACTTTCTTTCAGTTTTCACCCACTGCTTTAAGATGAAACCTTGTCAGCCTTTCCTGACTGTAATCACCTTTTGATCAGTGACGTTACAAAATAATTTTCACAACAATAATCAGCCCTAATACAAAGACAATAAACTTCAAATACATTCATGTTGAGCTTGATTGTTTCTGTCACCTTGCAGTATTTTAAACAATGAAAACATGTTTAAATTGAGTTTTGCTGCACATATAAATCACGTTTAAGCTTTATGACATGTTTGGCATTTCTATTATTCCCTTAAATATGATGATCTTTAATTGAACCAAAACTTTGAGGCGAGACATTTTTGAGCAAAATCACACATTTTTTGTTGCTCTAATTACTACTGTGAACATAAATGAATTAAGATCGATTTTTCAGAGCGAAACAAATTAATCATTTGACAGATTTCCCCTTGAAAAGATTTTCTAGTTGCACAATTCAGTTAGAAAAAATCCCAAAAGTATACTGGATTTGTGTAAGACGTTGAAATATAATCTCACAAATTTTATTGTAATTAAATTGCTTAAGTAAGTTGTCTAGTTAAAGTTAAAACAGCCATATATCTGTATTTTTGTACTTTCCTACTTTCTTGATGTATTTTTTTATTATTTTGCATTTTAGAAATAATTTATTCAATCAACTTTTTGTTGTTTGGTGAGTCTGTAGCAGGTCTGTGGAAGCAGATCGGAGATTAAAGATTTAATGAGAAGAAAACACAAATTCACAGTCATGGCAGGAGGAGAACAAGACAAGGAAATAATGAAAGAAACCAGCAATAAACAAGAAAAAACAGAAAATGTGTTTAATAACATAAAATAATGAAGGGAAAACTGAACAGTCGATGAAAACGACAAAGTAAAAAATGAATAAATACAGAGGAGCTGAAAAAAAGCACAAAAATAACTGGAAACCAGTTTAAAAAGCCAAACACTGTAACCTTCCACTGGTGATTGTGTTTTGGTTTTTGTTGTGTTCGTGATTTAATTATTTCCTCACTATTTATGTTCTCTGGGTTTTGCCAAATCCATTCATTTCTCCACATTGATTACTATGGGAAAGGATTTCATTACTTTGTGTTTAGATTATACTGGGTTTTTGGAAGTTGTCCAATTATTTTGCACAGCTGAATCTCAACTTGACATGACATTTTTCTGACATTATCAGTTAATTTCCGTTAATATATCTCATCCAAAAAGGTTTCGAGAAAAGTAAAATTTAACTGAGTGTATTAATAAAATGTTACAAACCTGGATTTCTGTAAATTGGATAATAATCTCTCATAAGGTTAAGTAGATGTGTGAAACGTTACATCTTCTCTGGCTCTTTCTCCTCCTGCTCTTCACTCACTGATCCAGATTGTCAGGAAAACGATCCACCTGTCAGAACAAGTGCTGCATTTTGATGTTTATGTTGCTCCATAGTTCAGACAGTTGAGCTGATTGAGCAAAACTAATGTAATTTTTGGATTCAGAACCTCAAACAGATAAAATACAATAGACATGTTTTGGCTGTTGACCAGCGTTATGTTGTTTGTGTATTTGTTTTTATTTATCTTAGATTATTGTCAGACTTTTTTCTCTTTAGTTTGTAGATCTTTTTGTTCAGCTCTTCGTGTTGATTAGTCTCACTCCCTCCGTTTTTTCCCTATCACAATGTTACCACATTTCCTCTGAGTAATTCATCTGATGTCTTGTTCATTCATTTATCTGTGCACTGCCGGCTCTGTCTGCAGTTTCATTATTTCATTAAAGCTGTTTTGTTTTCTTACTGTAGGAGGAAGCTGGAGTACCTGACGAGAATCTGCAGACTCCGAACAGAAAAGCCTTTTGTCATGAAACCAAAACCAACAGCGCCTTAACTAAAAATACTCATCACAGAACAAAAGGTCCAATGTCAAAAAGCAACAAGGAATGTTCTTTACTGCGATAACGCACGCTGCTGCTGGGAAATGGAAGAATTATTAAATATCTTCCTTCATGCCAAGCTAATTATTCACTGCTGCATTGAAAGGCAAGTTTTTTGTCATAGCAAATTAATGAAGAAGGCAACTCAAAGCAACTTTCTAAACTTTACAAAGTGTTGCTGGAAATTAACAAAGAAATGTTAAAATGCTGATTAAATCTGAAATCTGGTGCTTCATTAACTCTCCAGCAATTAGGATAAAGTTAATTATAAAGACTGTTTTCAAAAGCTGCTGAAAAATAATGTTTTCATTCCTAATTTTAAGAAATAATCAGTTTCTGGACAACTTGTGATTCCAGTGAAACCAAAATTTAAAACCAAAACTGCAGCCTTGGATGAAGGATCCATTTTAATAATGTTGGTTTTGATTGTGGCAGCATCATGCATGTTCACACAACACAAGAAAACTGCTAAGTTTATCACTATTTCTACAAGAAAGATTAGGTACTAATTTACAGACATGATGCAAACGGCTGTAAAAAACAAGATATTCTAAAATATCGGTGGCGTTTTACTGCGATCCGTCCAGATTCAACTCAAAAACTCTGGTCAGAAACATGATGGGTAAAATCTGCTAGAGAGCAACATAGTTAAGTTTTCCATTGCTTGTAAAGTTGCCAGTAAAAGTCAATGCAGCAAAAGAAAAGAGGGAAAGAGGCGAAACAAAAGTTTAGCATCTATAATAGTGATAATCGATAAATAGATATACAGCTGACATTTTAAGGATGAATTTCTTAAGACATAAAGAATTTTATGAGCTTATTCTGTATTAATTAACATCCTAACAACAAGGTTGACATAGAAGCATAGCTGTTGTAATAAACAATGATGAGCATCAATCTCTGCAGAACCAGCATTTCCAGTCAGTAAAGTCTGAGATTAAAACAGAAACAATCCTGCAGCTTGTGAAGCTTTTGGAGCAGCTCTGTGGAAACAAATGAACCTGGTTGAAGTTAAAATGTTGACACCAGATCGTTTTCTCCTTTCAGGGACGACATTTTCAGAAGAACAAGATAAACTCCAGGCTCTTGGAGAACAACGGCCTCAAAAAGGACTTTGGAAATAGAAAAAAAAGCACATCTTCGCCAAAAAACTTGGACATTTTCCAAACTAGACAAGTCAAAGACTTTTGACTTTTTGAAAATCTTCTGAGCTTCAAAAGTCAAAAACTTTCTGCATTTTTTTAAAGAAAATGTCTGAGATTAATCCCAAAGTTTCTGAAATCATTCTCACATATTTATGACATTTTGAGCTCAGAAATTTTCAAGATTCTTGGGGGGGAAACATCTCCTCCTTTCTTTTCTGTCTACAGTCGCCACAATAAGCCATTGTAACTGGATTCACTGCAGCTTATTATTAACAGCAATTAAAATGATTAATTGCTGTGAACCATGAGCAGTCTGAGGACAATTTTTCAAAACATAATTTGCTTTGCTGCAAAAGTTACCAACAGATGGTCTGAGAAGTCTTAGGGATCTTTAATTTAATCTTTGGTTTAACCTTAATTTTGGTTTTAGAAAAAAAGTTAGTTTTACATATACATATATGTTTATTTTTTTCACTGTTAAATCAGCAGATTCTTCTCAGAAGATTAGGGAGTAAATCTGGGCTCAGGCTGATATGAAGCTTTCATTCATTTCATTCTGCTGATATAATTATGTATTAAACTATGTTTTTATTAACTTGTTTTATTATCTTGTTTATCTTATTATCCTGCTTAAAGTCATGCAACTCGGGTGGATTTAAGTTCAAACTTTGACTAGTTCTTCAATTCCTTTGGTTCAGATTCTGTTGCTTTTTGAAGATTTCTTTGCCTCCATGTTGTCTTAGAGATGCCATGTTGAAATAATTATGAAATAATTATGTTATTTCATAATTAATAATTATGTTTATTTAAGTTTATCTGGAATTATCTTTTAATGATCAAATATTGAGTAATTTAAGCATGACCTGAGAAAGAGAGAAACATTTACAAAGACTTGTTCACACTGACATTTCTGATCAAACAGACCAAACGCTGCCAGCAGAATCCAGCAGAACCAGTCGGACCCGACCTGAAACTGCTGCTGAATCAACTAAAGAAAGATGGCACGATCATTACTCGTAAGCCAACAAAAGCTATGCTAAGCACCGGCTTGCCAACTAATTCCCGAGCTTTCATGCCTGCAGGCGGCATGTCAGGCGACTGTAAATTAATTTTAAAAAATCCAAATGTAATGGCTCTACATAATGATTGTGCAGTCATTTAAGTTTATTTAGCATTATTTTTTATTTGTACTTATCTTGTTTTCTGGTTTCAAGAGTAAAAGTCTCCAGATTCTCTATTCTATTTGTTTGCTTTCTGCTAAAACCAGAATTATAAAAACAAAAGTATAAAACTAGTAAGTTAGCTTTCTCCCGTCCCATGTGAATTAATACATTTGCAGCAGAAACTGGAATAAAAACACTTGGAGATTTTGAGTTTTTACAGTGTAAAACCATTATTAAAATAAATGGAGAACAGTAGGAAAAAGTAGGTAAAGTAAGTGCAGCGACGGCTCAGAAACATTTAAGCCTAAGAAGAAGAACAAAGTGCAGCAGTGCATTGTTGATCGAAGTAATGATGATGTGGATCAATTTTGGAGACATTTAGCAAAGAGAGGTGAAAGTATTGTCACAATATGAATAAAACAGAGGAAGCTGATAAAAATGAAGCAGAGCTAATAGCAAAGGCCTTTTATGGCGTATTAACTGTTAAACATTTGTTTTTTATGTGAAGAATAGGGAGGTTGTCTTATGATGTGCTTCACAGTGTTTCCACTATATAAATGCACAATTTGACATTTTGAAAGATACATTTGCTTCATGGAAACAAACCAAATTTGAGAAACTTATTATTCAGATAAAAAAAACATTGGCACAAGGATGTGGTGTTATTTTTGGCAGAATCGAAAGTGGATATTTTGCAAAACTGCAATGGAAACACTTTTTCTCATCATACAAGTCACACGGCCAACAGTATGTTGCCACTGGCGTAACCCACGAAGAAGAAGACAACAGGAAGTAGATGGAGGACGACGGCGCAGCAAGTTTTCTAACAAAATTATTCATGTGTGATTCTTATTTAATGGAAACGCCATCTTTGCAAAATTTAATTTTTTTGACATCGCTGGAAAATCAACAAAGTTTTGTACACATGTATACTGACAGACTTCTTATGAGTTCAGAATGTTCATGATTTTAATTTACTGCTTTTGGTTTCTGCTGGTGCAGAAATATGATGCATGTTTCACATCAATGACGAAAAGCCAGATAAAATGTGACATGCTAGTTCTGACATCGGCTTTAGTTCCACGTCTGTTAGTGGCACAAATCGGATTTTTGAAAAGATCAAAACTGAGCCGTGAAAAAGCGGGACTCAGTTTACATTTACCTGCTGCGTGAACAAAGTCTAAATTTAATCTTGTCACTCTGCGTTTTCTGACCCAGCAGGGGAGCTGAGCACGATTTCCACTTCATGTCCTTTGGGCCCAGTGCCGGTTCCCACTGTGTTTATCATGCGATACATTCAGAACATGTGCAGCATGCCCAACATGGATGCATCATGAACATTATGCCAAAACGTCTCAGTGAACAATGACATTTTTTAAAGACGTGATTAGAAAAAAAAATCCATGCAGGATAAACAAATGAGTCGTATCTGTCAAACCAGATCGACCTTCGTAAAAGTTGATTCGGATCTGTGTGTAGAAACTGGGCATCCCCCGTTTTTCAAAAATTGTGAAGTAACTTAATTGTCTTTGTACAGAAAATCAGACTTTCTGGTGCCAGAGCTGCATCCAGCAGAGTCGACCGGGTTCTTTTCAGACGCAGTGGTGCCGGAACATCAGACAGACTCCTGCTGGCTGATCTGATGTTTTTCACCTCAGAGAAGAACAATGACATCCAACGACAAACTTTCAGCTGCAACAACTCTGCAAAGTTGTCTCTCTTTAAATAAGTTTTGATATGGCTTGTTGGTAAATAACTGCTTTAAAATGATAATGTTGCTACTTGTTGTAATTAAATGAAAAGTCAGTAAATGTAAAATACTGGGAGGAGAAAATGAAAATGTCTCGACTTACAACCCGTATTGCGATTTACTAAACCTGAACCAGAGAGCAGGTGATGTTTTTGTCAATATTTAGCATTTTGTCCTGTAAACTGGCAGGAAAATATGTTTGCAGCCACTGAGGTGAGAGAAGCATAGAAACAATGACAAAAATCATGACTTGTCAAGGATTTGCAACATTTACCAAACATAAAACAAAACTATAAAAAATCCTCCAGCAATGCTAATTTTGAATAAATCAATTTATGGTACCACTGCGTTATGAGGTGAGATGTGATTATGAGATCTTTTCTCAAACTTATGAGATCAGGATCTTGTAATTATGACGTGTTATTTTATAAATATAAGATCTGATTAGAAAATTGTGGGTTTCTCACTGGAAACAAACCAGTTTAAATAAAGTTTTTATAAATAAAACTCAAACATTCAGTATGAATGTCGCTTGTTAGAAGAAAGAATGATGCAACCTGATGAGAGACATTTATCTAAATATTACGGAAATGTGTAATGAAATTAGAAACTTTTTGGATGCTTTTGGATTGGAGAGAAAAAAATAAACATGGCATTTAAATGAAAAGGTATTTCTGTGCAAAGGTGTGAGTTTGGCTTACATGCAAACTAAAATTAAATATGCCTCAGTTGTTCCTGGAAGTTCAGTGTACAGTTTTTCCTCATGCCAACTTCACCAGGTTTCCAGGTGTGTTCCAAGTGACACAATGTATTGTTTTTAAAATAGTTCTCATGAAAGGAGGCTTTCATTTTCTAAAAATGACAGACACTTCACAGCTTGTTTTTCTTTTGTTACGGTATTCCTGAAGATATTTTTTAGTTCCTTGTGAGCTTAAGATCTAAATAAAACACTTATTTCACTTATAGTGAAACTATTTATGGACATAAACAACAACCTAAAACGACAAAATACCAACAAAAGTTTAAAATAAAAAGTATATAAAACATATATATAATGTGATTGTTCACTTCATATTTTTATCATTTCCTGGTTTCCCGTCCAGCCTTTTCTCGTACAGGCAGATGAATGTGTCATCTATTCACCCTCACTTATCTGATACTAATCAATGTTTATTTTCATATGGCTTATTGATTTACCGAGTTTCAGCTTTCATTTTCAACAACCTGAATGCTTTATGTAGGTGAGAGCAAAATGATAAGAAGGTCATCACTTATGACCTACTTGAAAAGAAAAAGAAACTCAAGTAAAGGATTTAATGAAAGAAATGTGTTTCATAAAAACATGTAAGATTAGGAAATATTATGGATTTTGCAAATGACTGTTTTTCAGCATTTCATTTCATTGTCCAGTCTATCTGTATTTTGTGGATTTAGAGAAGGATGATGACTAAGAACACTAGAAAAATTTACTGAGTTTCTGTTGCCGCCTCCACAGATGATCTTATAGTTAAAAACTTTTCCACGTTTCATCACCTTTCAATCAAAAATCTTGTTGGAATTGCAGATGATAAACCAACACAAAGTTGTGCAATTTTTCTATCAAGTGAAAAAAAATGTTAAACAGTTTACAAAAAAAACAAGTAAATCCAATTACTCAAAACCCGATTAGTGTAACACAGGGGCGCCGCCAAGAATCTGGGGCCCCATGACAAAAAAACTGTTTAAAACTTTCTGCAGTGTTTGTGTTTCTGTTCTGTGGGCCTAACTTTAACATTAATGGTTAACATATTTATTTACATATTTATATATGTTGTTAAGTTGCAAATGAGGAAGGGGGATTTGGGAGGAGAGTGTGACAAAATAGGTTTTGAGTGAGATTTAAGCGCACACACTACAAATGAGTGTTTGTTCACATAGATAAATGCACTCACATCAGTCTCACTGATTTCTGCATTTCCTGTGTTGTTTTCCTGAATGAGAAGAAAGTTTTGCTTTTGAGAAAAAGTAGGTCAACACTTGTTGTTCTAGTTACTCCAAAATTAAAATAAATGGAAAATCTAATTAATAAATTTCAATCTATTTTTCAATATTGTTTTAAGAAGATGTCAAAATGTTGAAAAAGCTTCCACCTGCATCAACCATTTTACCCTAGCAGGCCAGATTTGCTCCATCTCGGCCGCCCAAAGTCCCTCAGACGGCTGCAAATGGCCCCTGGGCCGCACTTTTAACACCTCTGTTCTGGAGACTGGTGGCCAGTAAACCCAGAAGGTCGGATTTGCGACCTGCAGATGAAGATCCCATGTTGCAATGAAGCAGCCGACTGATTGACAGATTCAAATGTCTTCAACAATGTGGCAATTGTTAAGTGGAGGAACAAGAAGGTGAGTTAATAGTCGCAGTCCTGGATTAACTGGTCCATCCACATGCCTGCTGTCATCACATTAAATGTGGTTTCTGACATGAATGAAAACAAACTTTCGCCACATGCTTAGAAAAACTTCTTCCATCCACAGTGAAGCTCTTTAAACGAGTCAGTTTGAGAGTTTGGAGGCCCCTGAGAGAACCAGGACATGCAACATGGAAACCTTACTACAAATAAATAATTTAGCTTCTAATATCTCTGAATTCATTCTGTGAATTTTCTGATCATTAAAGTCCAAACTGTTCAGCTCAAAGCTTTTCCTATTATCCACTTCAGGTTTATTCTCAGGGCAATTAAATCCCAATCAGAGTAATAATAATGTAAGCTCATTAAAATGTACTTAACATTTAACTGAACATTAAACGTTGAGGTTTTTTAGCTCTTTCTGTTTTTGTGAGTATACTTCTATTTCTGAATTGTAGATCTGACTTTTTCTAAACAATTACATTTTATTACACCTTTACATTGATAGTTTCAAAACAATAATTCAAGTGGCAAATTAAATATTTGCATATAACTTAACATTTGACAACTTCCTTCAAGTGATGGGAAAAAAAAAGCTGTGTTCCCATTTTGGTCCAAGATCAATAAGATACTTGACAGGTGACTGATGCACAAACAATGAGCCCTGAGGCACACCCCGTGTTCTCAGCGTTTAAAAGGTGGGAGGCTGAGCTGCTTCTGCATCCAGCCTCAGACTCCTGGACTGACAGGTAGCCTCTTCTCCTCCACTCACATTCCTCTCTTATTGCTTTAACAAACCGCTTTTATCTTCCAAGACTTGAACTGTTATCTTAACAACAAAACTCTGTTTAGATTTGGATTTTTTCAGGTCAGAAGCTTCCCTGCAGAAAAGCAAGATGTTTAGAGTTTTCTTTTTCTTCTTCCTCACCATCTCAATGGCAAGGACGGCGGCTGTTCCTCTGGTAAGTTTGAAGGGAGACAAATAAAACTAATTTGTTTCATCCAACATAGGGAAGCCTAATGTGTTTAGATATATTGGGTTTGCAATGCAGCATCAACAGCAAATATCCAAACCATCATGAAGCAGAAGAAATGTGGTTGTCATTAAATGCTGAAATCTCTGTTTGTGTTGCAGAAAGCAGATGACAGTGAAAACCAAATCAGTGAGTAGAAAAAATAAAAGAAACTTGAAGTGAAACTGAAATCTCTGACATGTGGATTTCTTTCCTTCCTCCCACAGATGAGGACACGGACGTCACAGAAACCATCTCCAAAGCAAACGAAGGCATAAGTAAGAGAGCAATTTCACACAACCCAACAGCTTTGAATGTAATTTTATATTTGCAAGTCAAGACAAAAAAATAATCATCATCTATTAATAAATCGACTGATTCATTTCTCAGAAATTAGCTTAATGGTTTGCCTTTGTCAAATCTTCAAGCCTGATAAGAAACTGGATATTTTTTAATTTGCATAAGGAACTGTCCCTACATTTCACTAGTGATCAATCGGTTTATTTGCAGTCTGTACAATTTCTAACCAGGATAGCAAAGCATTTTAAAAATATTGTAAAAGTATAAAACAATACATTGGTTCCTTGTGTGTAATAAGAATAAGTAGTAAAAGACTCTGTACTCTCCTGGAGTGCTTTCATTGGCCAGCTCAATGCAGCATGTCTTGTTCAAGATGCAGAGGTCAAAGAATACACAAAAATCCTTTGTGTCATAAGAATCAATGTTCTTCACTCTGTTGTGTGTTTTTGTTTCTGCAGAGACTCCACTGGTCCACGGTGACATTGCTCCGAGCAAATCGAGGAACGCAGTCCCATGCACCGCCACCGGCTGCAAATGGCCCAAAACTGGAAGCTATGTCTACGTTCCCGTCGTCATCTCCAGCTCTTACTGTGAGCAAAACCATCACCCGAATAAACACACAAGACTTTAAAATAGATGCAAACTTTTCCAAGTTCCTTCATGTTTATTTCAGAAGGCAGAGGGAACAGTAGATGATGTCTGAGTTGGAGTTTGTTTTGTAGTTAGGACCTTGGTGTAAGATGTTTTGTTTTGCAGCCACGGCAGAGCGTAACATCATCATCAATGGCCTGGTGAGCTTCCACGCCTCCACCTGCATTCGCTTTGTCTGGAGGACTTCATCACAGCAAACGGACTTCCTTCACTTCTACTCAGGATCCGGGTAGGAACTCAGTCACATACCGTGACTTTTACTTCCACACATTTCCACTGATTTCCTCCTGATCTCCCCGTCAGGTGCTGGTCCTACCTGGGCCGTCAGGGCGGACAACAGCTTGTGTCTCTTAGTAGTAATGGCTGCATGTATCACTCCACGGTGCAGCATGAGATCAACCACGCTCTGGGCTTCCACCACGAACAGGTCCGCTCTGACAGAGACTCCTTCGTCCAGGTCCTCACCCAGAACATCATCCCAGGTCGGCTCAGTCACACAACCGTGGCTTAATGCTTCTATCTGCAGAACATCTTGGTTAGATCTGAAAACAGAAGTATTTTAAACAAGTCATACATTTCTGTATTTTGCACATTTGGACAGAAATGGAAAAAAAAACTATTTGCATTCAGATCCATTCAGCCATTCATAGGGAACTTAATACTTTCCAAATGACCAAAATCAGACAGAGAACTCAGCGGGTTTTTGTGTGGGAAGTTTGGAAACTGACATTTAAACTGTAAGATCACATTGCCTCATGTTCTACTTTTATCTATTGCAATGGAAAAGTGACATTCTGAAATAAGGTGACAATTTAAAAAGTTAACTTTTTTTCTTAATCAGGGAACGAACACAACTTTGAGAAGGTGCAGACTAACAACCTGGGCACTCCCTACGACTTCAACTCCGTTATGCATTACTCCAAGTGAGTCTTGGCTTCAAAAATACCTTCTATTGTGTTACACACAGCTTGCTGTTTTCAGTCTGACTGTGACTGCAGATGCATTTTGTTCATCACTTCCTCCTTCTTCCAGGACCGCCTTCTCCAGAAACGGCCAACCGACTCTCCTTTCCAAAGCTAATCCTTCCCTCGACTTTGGAAGAGCCTCATCGATGAGCGCCAACGACATCGCCCGCATCAACAGGCTCTATGGATGCTGTGAGTAAAATATTGATCTTTTCAAACATTTCTCTAGCATTTCCAGCAGCTGTATGACTTACGGTACTTTTTCTCTCAGCTTAAGTTTCAACACCATGAAGGAGAAACTTCAGCTCGCCAGCTGACCTTCGGCTCTGACCTGCTCCTCTCTCAAAATCTCAGAGCTACAGAAACTCTTTCTGCTGTCTCATTTACTGCATTTAACTACTTAACTACATAACTGCTGAAGACAGTTGCTGAAGAAACAGATTTTTGGGTATTACATCTCAATCTGTTAATGTCAGAATACATATTGGTGCTTATTGGTGAAGGATTTCTTATCAAAAAAGGTTTTCTTTTATACTATGGTTTGGCTTTTTTTGCATCTGCTATAAAAAATGGAAAGGAATGTTTCAATTGAAGATAAATCTAAGGGGAATTTTGGTTAAGTAAATTATGTTGTGACAAAAACAGTGTAAGATGGAAAGATGGACTGGACTGGTATAAAATATCTAAATAAAAGGCAATTATTCAAGAATGTACAATCTATGGAAATGTGAAATGTAAAAGTTCCCCAATTACATTTGGACTAAAAAGGTTTTTATCTACATAATGTTACAAGTTCTCATCCAAACATGTTTTATTCTTGTGACCAACATGTTTTTTCTGAAATTTAATGGTATTGTAATTCATGTAATCCATTCAATCAAGTACCAATAAAATTTGATCATTCCAACATCAATGTTTCTTTCTCTCTGTAACAGTTGGACATTTGGGACAAAGATCAGGGTTTCTTTAGTGCAGCACCACAAAATAAAAGCCTCCACACTTTCAGTATGAAGTTGTTTAAAAATTAAATGCTAAAATAATGTAAAGCAGGTGAGATAAATAAAAGTATATATTCATAGACTATATTTGTGCTCTTATGCTAACCATAATCAGAGTTTTAAATGAGTTTAGATACAATAAAATGTTAATTCTTACTTTATTTTGAAGTAAGAATAAACATGGTTGTGACTTGTGAGACAGATGAGCAATGAAAACAAAAAATCAACTCCTCTATTTCCTCCTGCCATTGCCCTCTGAAGAAATGTTCCTCTCCTGGTCAAAAACAGCCAATCAGAGCCAGGAGGAGGGGCTTAGCGCTGCTAATCATCCTCCTGTACTCTTTTAAATCTGCTATTGATTGAAAAGCAACTCCAAGTTACAAAAAACCTGTTTATCTACCATAATCTGTGGCTTTGCTAACTAGCAGGCTATGTTGCGGTGAGCCAGCATAGCCTGTAGTTTTGTAAAAAGCAAGAGGATGAGAGTGATGGACAGCGCTAAGACCCTCCTACTGCCTCTGATTGGTTGTTTTTGACTGAGTGGTTTGCTTCTGCAGAGGATCTCGATTTTTCCACAGATTATCTGTTTTATGTGATACTGTCAGAACATAATGATAATATTAACAAGTATGTAAAAATATTTTTTCTATAAAAGTTACATTCTGGTGCTGTAAGTGATGAAACTTTTGTGATGGATACTCCTGTTACAAAGGATGTAGCTTTTAATTTTTAGTTGAGAAACAGAAACGCTGACTTACAAAATGCCAGTGTGCTTTGTGTCATAATATAAACATATTTCTGTTCTTTATGTGGTCAATATCATGACCTCCCTGCACAAATGTTCTAGAATGTTATTAGTCGATAACAACTCTACTACTTCCAATGAAAGAATAGGCAAAATAACAATGACAGGATAAAATAAGCAATGAAAGCAGAAGAAATATTGACTGAATCGCCCTAATCCTCCAGCTCCAAGGATTAAAAGAAAAGGAAAACAAACGAGTTTTCAGAAGAGATTTAAAATCACCTGGGAGAAAACAGCCCAACATTTATTTCACTTTCTCATCTGGAAGAGCTAAAAGCATTTTGTTTTCAGTTGGACTTCTGTTTTTTCCATTTTGTATTTTTGTAAAAACAGATTTGCTTCTATGTTCACGTGAGCTGCATGTTGTTAAAAGCTGCTACATTGTGCAAAGACGGGACCAAACAGTGATGCACTTCACCTGCAACTTGTAACAGCACTGGTTTATTTTGGGAACAGATTGTCCCATCTGGATTAATGATGGATATAAAAAGCTTGGTCAGCAGTTCTTGTGTCAGACGGGATCTGAGCCTCAGCTGCTCCGTCAGGTAAACGGCTCTCTGACTCTTCTTTAACTCCCATTTGTTTTCTTCATCATGTTTACATGCTTTCAAACTGAAACAGAAAGAAAGCATATTTTCTTTTCGTGTCACGATGAAGCTTCAGGACCTTCATCATGATCCCGGTTTTTCTGTCCCTTCTCTTCAACTCAGTGGAAACTGTCGACACGGTAAGTTTATGATGGGATCAGTTCGTTTTACTGATTCACCTCACAGCTTAGACAAAACCCAAGATTTATGAAAGGCTGTTCTTCGTTTTGATTGTATTTATTTTTAAAAAAAGAAAAGTTTCAACATGTAAAAGACCAAAATGACGCAGTTTTCTTCCATCTGTGTTCCAGAGTCCTGTAGTAGAACCTGCTCAGTATCCCAGTGAGTTTGAAACAAAGATCAATTTTATCTGACACAGCAGAGGCATAAATTTAACCAAAGGTTCTGGCAACATTTCTTTCTCAGAAGAGTTTATGGATATCTTTAAAAGCATCCCACAACCACAAGCTGACAAAGGTGAGACACAAGCTCACAAAACAAAAACACCCAGCAGATAATAATGAGAAAAACGTATCATTTTAACTCTAATCCTTAAAATAACAAACAAATACGCATGGTTTTGATGTCAGATGAATTTAAAATTGCAGTCTTGTTTTTGCATTCCTGTCTGTGTTTGTCTGTCATTTGCTGTGTCGCAGAGCCAAAGCGATATGATGACATTGCTATGCCAAAAATCTTAAAGAGGAATGCAGACCCGTGCACCATCACAGGCTGCAAGTGGTTCAAATCCGGAGAGTACGTCTACATACCGTACTACATCGACACTAATTACTGTAAGCATCATGTGACAAAACAGGCAAAAAAAACTGACAGCTGATGTTAAAATGACTAAACCCTCTGCTGAAACTTTAAGTTTTTTCAAAGATTTCTCAGGTGCTGTTAAACAGATCAATGATGCTTCAGTATGACTTTTCCAAACATCCTGGTTTTTATTTTGGAATCTTACAAAACCAATTATTACCCTCTAAAGAACTGGCCTATTGATTTAGCCAAAGTGCAAACCACTGCTGTGAAATCATGTGCTTTCACTTGCATTCAGTCAATCGACAATAAAATTCTTATTGAGGCTTTGAGCTGTCACCTGAGAAAGCGTCATGCCAAAAGCTAAAGAATTCAGTTCAGACTTGAGAAAAAGAAATGGTTGATGCTCACAAAGCAGGAGAAGAAAATGTAAAGTTATCACAGAGTTTCCAAGTGTCAAGAAGTGGAGAGAGGAACTCAAAGTACAGGACAAGTCTGGCAAAGGAACTAAAAAAAGTAAGACGTGTCCAAAAGTCCTGGAACAACCACCAAAACAAAGTAGAGCTCTGCACAGAAAAGGACTGCGAAGAGATGCGTTCAAGGACAATCTGGGCAAAGATTATGGATACTGAAGCCACAGGAGACCAGAGTAGAGCCTGGAGTTTGACTGAAGATCACCGTCCTCACTGTGAAACATGGAGGTGGAAGTATCATGCTGTGTGACTCCTGGAACTGGGAATCTCATCAAGGTTGGAGGAATGATGGAGAAAGAACGATGTTTGAAGATTTAGAAGGAAAACCTCTAGCAGTCAGCAGCAGAACCGGGTTTGGGTTGTCGGTTTGTCTCCCAACACGACAACGAGCCGAAACATGAGCTCCGTCCAGAAACCAGGCAGAACGTCCTGACTGGCCTATTCAAAGCCCTGACCTACTGAAGAGCAGAGTCCATGAGGGAAGACCATCAAATCTGGAGGATTCCTCCGGAGAGACGCAAAGATGTGATCGGCATCAGAGCAACGATTCATTTTGACCGTGGAAGGTTTTGATTTCCAGGAAAGAATTTGGTGCAAAACATAGAAAAATGTAAGCATCCAAAATAAATAGAAAAGCTGTATTTAAAAACACATTTGTGAATCTTTGAAAAAGACTTATAATTCCATGGGGTGCCTAATAATTTTGCCTAATAATTTTGACCTTATCTGTAATTTTAGTAATATAGACACTAAGCTTTTTGAATTTTTTTGCAGCTCTGGAAGAACGACAAAATCCTCAGAGTTCTTCAAATATTCAACAAATCCACCTGCATCCGTTTTGTGCCGTTTAAATTGAAGAATTCTGATTACCTTTATTTCTATAGTCGATATAGTGATGGGTAGGAACATGAACACACACACACACGCACGTACACACACACAGTTTTGAACATCTTATAATGTTATTTATTTAAAAGATGTATTTTGCATGAACAGAGACGGCATTAAAATTTTTATTGGAAAAAAGGGTGTCATTGGATTTTTGTTCTTTTCCAGGTGCTTGAGAATGACATTATGAGTTTTGTAAGAACTGAGCTGCAGAAGATGAAGACCATGCTGAGCCCAGGGCTCCAGTTGCCCTAAAGTGGATGATCAAACATCTGGGAATGAAGAGCAAAGGACTGACGACAGAGATTCATTCCTGAAAATCACACTGAACTTCCTGAAGAGACGGAATGAGAAGCAGCTGGCTGTTTCTTTACAAAACAGTGAGAAATCATCACATTCTCATTTTTAATAATGTCTCATGATGGTGACTTGGTATTCACATCTGGATCAATAAAGTAATCCCGAGCTGAGAAGAGATGGTTTTTATTTTGTGTATTTACCTCATATTCACAACAAGCTCTTATGTTGTCTGTTTCAGGAACTCAAGCTGCTATTTGTCAGGTGAAATTAAAGTCCAGCCTGGCCAAAAGGTGTCAGTACTTATTTGAAGGTAATTCATGGAGAGGAAAACGGATATCTATAAATCAGATCTACACTGAGCTTAATGTCACAGAGCAAGAGAAAGGAGAGGTCAAGAATGAGCATGAGGTCCAACAAACTGAAGCAGCATCCTTGAAACCAGAAGATCCAGGAACAACCGTCAGCTGTGAGGATGTTTTTGAACCTAGAAGAGACGAAGAAGTCAGAACGCTGGTGACCAAAGGTGCCGCGGGCATTGGGAAAAACAGTCTTGACACAGAAGTACACTTTGGACTGGGCTGAAGGTAAAGCCAACCACAACATACAGTTTTATCTTCCCATTCACCTTCCGAGAGCTCAACTTGCTGAAATCTCAAAACATCACCTTAGTGGGACTCATTCATCACTTCTTTCCTGAAATCAGAAAAGCAGGAATCTGTAGCTTTGAAGAGTTCCAGATTATGTTTATCTTCGATGGTCTGGATGAACTTCAACCTCCTCTGGACTTCCACTACACTCCGGTTCTGACAGATGCTACAGAACCTCCTCAGTCCACACGATACTCGTAACCTCATCAGAGGGAAGCTACTTCCCTCAGCTCGTCTCTGGATAACCACATGACCCGCGGCAGTCCATCAGATCCCTATTCAGTATGTTGACAGTGAGACAGAAATCAGAGGTTTCACAAACCAGCGGAAGGAAGAATACTTCAGAAAGAGACTCCAAGACAAGGAACTGGCCAGTAAAATCATCTCTCATATTGGGACTTCAAGAAGCCTCAATACAATGTGTCACATTCCTGTTTTCTGTTGGATCACTGCTACAGTTCTGGATCAGGTCCTGAAAGATAAAGAGAAAACAGAGCTGCCCAACACCCTGACTGAGTTGTATATCCATTTCTTGGTTGTGCAGGTCAAACAGGACAATGCCAAGTATCGCAAAAACGTTTTGACTGATGGCATCTGGAATTCAGAGACTGAGAAATCTTTCTTTCAATGGGAAAACTAGCCTTTGAGCAGCTGGAAAAAAGAAACCTGCTCTTTTATGAAGAGGACCTAAAAGAGTATGGCATTGACATAAACACTGCCTCGACTTACCCAGGAGTGTTTACAGAGACTTTCAAGGAAGAAAGCATACTGAACCAGAAAAGGCTGTTTTGTTTTGTCCATCGGAGCATTCAAGAGTTTCTGGCTGCACTTTATGTCTTCTTGGTGTTCATGAAGGCTGGGGACAATCTGGTGAAAAGAAGTCGCGGTGCTTTGCAACCCGAATCTAAATTTAAACAGTTTTACCAGAGTGCAGTTGACAAGGCTTTGGAGAGTCCAGATGGATACTTGGACATGTTTACCCGCTTTCTCTTGGGGCTTTCACTGAAAACTAACCAAGACCTGCAAGGCCTGTGGAAAAAGACCAAAAATGTTCCACAGGTTCAAAAAATGCTTATCCAACACATCAAGAAAAATATCAGGGATAGTCCTTCAGTTGAGAAAAGCATCCGGATGTTTCACTGGCTGAGTGAACTGAATGACCATTCCCTAGAGGAAGAGATTCAACAGTACCTGAGTGGAGAAGTCCTGGAAAAAGACCTCACCTCTTCTCAGTGGTCAGCACTGATTTTTGTCTTGTTGTCTTCACAAAAAGTGTTCGATGTTTTTGACTTTAAGAAGTTCTGCAAATCAAAGGAAGCCCTTCGGTGGCTAACACCAGTGATGAATGCATCAAAAAAGTCTCTGTATGTATCACACAAAGTTCAAGAAAGTTTTACTATTTATTTAAAAGAAAAAGATAAAAAGTATTTATCTGGAGCTTATCTTTCAGGCTGTTTAGCTGTAACCTGTCGCAGAGAAGCTGTATATTCCTGGTGCCAATGCTAACCGCTGAGAACTCTTGCCTCAGAGAGTTGGACCTGAGTGACAATGACCTGCATGATGAAGGAGTAGATTTGCTTTCTTATGGACTCAGGAGTCCAACGTGTAGACTGGAGGTTCTCAGGTGAGTATTTGGAAGATTGAGGAAATAAACAATAACATTATTGTTCCATTCTTTGTATTTTTAATAAGAAAATTTAATACCACTGAAACAACTGAGAACTGGCCATTTCCTAAGATGAAAAGAGGCCGGTTTGCCTATTATCCATCCGTCCATCCATCCATCTATCCTCCGTCTGTCCGTCCAACATCGTCTTCTGCTTATCCAAATTTGGGTCATGGCTGAAGCAGCCTAAGCAAGGGGCATAGACGTCCCTCTCCCCAGCTCTTTTGGGGGAATCCAAATGTGAGGAAAACATAGTCTCTCCAGTGAGTCCTGGGTCTTCCACTGGGTCTTGTCTCCATGGGACATGCCCAGAACCCCTCACCAGGTAGGGATCCAAACCAGATGCACAAGCCATCTCAACTGGCTCCTCTCAATGTGGAGAAGCAGTGATTCTGGTCTGAGCCCCTCCCAGATGTCCAGCTAACCACTCTATCTCTCAAACAGAGCCCAAGCACCCACTGAGGAAGCTTAGAAGCTTCCCAAAGCTGATCGTGGATGATCAATAAACTGAGAGCGTCACCTTTTGGCTCAGCTGTCTCTATACCACAAGAGACCGGCACAGAGTGTGCATTTCTGCAAATGTAGTACTAGTCCGCCTGTGCACCTCCCATTCTATGTTTTCCATCATTTGTGAACAAGACCCATAGACACTTAAATTCCTCCATTGCAGGGGTGGGCACTCCAGGTCCTCGAGGGCCAGTCTCCTGCAACTTTTATCTCTACTTCAACACACCTGAGTCAAATAATGAGGTCATTAACAGGACTCTGGAGAACTTGATTGCATTTAGGAGGTGATTCAGCTATTGGATTCAGGTGTGTTGGATCAGGGAGACAACCAAGAGTTGCAGGACACCGGCCCTCGAGGACCAGGAGTGCCCACCCCTGCTCCATTGGGACAGGAGCTGTTCCCCAACTCAAAGGCTCGACTCAGAGAAGGTGGATGTTTGCATACAGGTGCAGGGGAGAGTCAAGCACATCCAGATGGAAACGCAGCGAGTTGCTGTAGTTGATTGCTTTACAGACAAATCGGAAAATAATTACATTACCATCCCGGCAGGCCAAAGTATTGGTGGAGCGCACCAGGACATAGCTGATGTGTTTTTTGTTGTTGTTGTTGTTGTGTGATAAAGATGCCAAATCCCTTTGTACACAAAAGCAATAAATGGCTGGACAAAGTGAGAGTTCATCTATTAAACTGAATGAATATTAATTCCATTGGAGACAAATCACCACCAGGACATTCAGCCACAGATCAGATAAAAATGAAACAAAGTCATTCATCAAACTGCAACCTCAGGTATCCTGGTACCAACAGCACATTTGAACACCCTGAAGAAAAACCAGCGCAAAGGCAAATTCTTTCAGTGTATGATTTTTAGATTGATTTTTACACTTATTCATAAGTTGTTGATGTAACAATATGTCTTGATGAATATTTGCAGATTGTCAGGCTGTCTGGTCACAGAGAGAGGCTGTGCTTCTCTGGCTTCTGCTCTGACCTCCAACCCTTCTTATCTGAGGGAGCTTGACCTGAGCTTTAACCATCCTGGAGAATCGGGCCTTGATGGTTTTACCGCTGGACTGCAGGATCCGACCTGGAAACTGAAAACTTTAAGGTACATTTAATTATTTTCATCCAGAAAAATAATTTCAGGACAAAAAGATTACTGTGTGTATGTGTACCTGTTCAACTTGTCAGATTCACAGAATATGTTCAACATCTTTAAATTTCCTCTTTCTTAAACAGAGCAGATCATTGTGGAAAACACCGTCTGTTTCCGTCACCCCAAAGGTGTAAGTAAACCCTTCTGTGATGGTCCGACCAGCAAACTCAAGGACAAAGGCATATAAAAAAATAACTATTTAATTTTTCAAAAAAGCTTAACAAAAGTTTTTTTTTACAGCAAATCTCAAAAAGAAATATAAGAAAAATTGGCCCAAAAAATAATCAACTACAGCATACCAACTCAACAAACAAGACTAACTGACTATCCTCAATGAACACACAGGGGAATTTATATACAAAGGCTAGCCTACACACACACACAAGGAGGGGCGGGGAAGAAAACAAAAACAACCAATACATAAACATAAATAACAAATTCAAATCACAACATTTTACTTTAACACAACTATAAAACAAAACAACCTAACACCGTAAATATTATAACAATAGAGCGAAAGGAAGATGTCAATAGGGCGAGAGGAGGAGTCTTCCACATCAAATTTCCTGCTTCCCGCAGCCTGATGGTTCGTTCCAATTACAATCAACTCCTCCCAGCCAGTCCTTCAACTCAACCAAAAACAAAATAGTTAATATTCTAAATAAACCAAGCATTTACTAAAATGTGTGCACCCAATCTAGTAAACAACTTAATACCAAAAACCCACCACCAAAGAAGAAGTGATATTACCATTATAAATATTATCAATATAAAACATTAACTAAATACTAACACTGAAGAAAGAAATACTAACACTGAGAAGATGGAGGAACCTCCACACCTTCCTAATGTCTGACTTTCTATTAGTTTATTTACAACAATTCAAATTCATACCAATACAATTCAAACATGCAAATAGATTCGATTCAGTGACATTAAGAGGAACCTCAAATAAAAGGCTATAAAGAACCTAATTTAGTCTGCATGTTTTGTTGAACAATCAGGTGCTCATAATGTCTAACAGAGGTTACAGTAGCATTAGCATGTAGCTCCTACCATAATCAGCCTCAGATATTACAAAACAAACAACCAATAATATTAATCCTGAGCTAAACATGGAAAAACACACAATTATCTCTGCAGATCTTATTATGTTAAATTTACACAATCAGAGCTGCTTAAGACCTGTTTTAAACTACAGAGCGCACTTACCAATGTTGGCCACCAGGAGTCTCTTGACACCTTGACACAGTAAATGAGAAACATTCAATGCAAACCAAAAATCTCTCAGTGCTCTAATTAACTGCCTTTCCAACAATAAATAATATTTATTGACAATAAAACTGAAACCAGATGCTGCTAATTTGCTACATTTTTGTAAAACAAGTTTCCTGAAATTCATTTTATGTAGAAATATGTTTATCAAACTTGCTGAGCTCCACATCAAAGGTCCTTTCATTCTGTCATATTGGCTTTATTTTGAAAACCTGTCATGTTCAAAGTATTGATGCAGAATAGATCAGGGCAGAAATCTTGTCAAGTTCAATGACTGCTAAGAAAAGAGTCTTTAAAAATGTCTGTCAATTCTGCCCTCCATGGAAAAAGCACAAGAGAACCTGAAGTTATCGGCTAAAATATCTGAGAAAAAAGAGATTAATATGATTATAAAGCATTACCTGTGAACCTCTAAATAAGTAATTAAGATATAAACTCTTCTATATAAAGCCAAAATGAAAATATGGATTTATGAAAAGAAAAATGTGTATTGACTCCAGTTTTTTGTCGTTCATCAGTCTTTCTTGAGCAGATGGTGGATCCCAACACAGCAAACAGAAATCTGATACTGTCACTGGACCACAAACAGATGAGGCTGTGAAAGAGGAGCTGCCATATCCTGACAATCCAGAGAGGTTTGACACCAGGAAGCAGGTGCTGTGCACTGATGGTCTGACTGGTCGCTGCTACTGGGAGGTCCAGTGGGAAGGAACAGTCAGAATAGGACTGTCATACAAAGGAATCAGGAGGAAGGGGGAGGGTGATGAGTGCTGCATTGGTGGGAACCATCAGTCCTGGGCTCTGTCATGCAGTCCTCAGAGTTTCACTGCCTGGCACAACAACACACCAACAGAAATAAAACAGTTCGAAAACACCAACTCCAACAGGCTGGGAGTGTATTTGGACTGGTCTGCAGGCACGGTGTCCTTTTACTCACTTCCTGACATAGTTTCCTCCATGAAAAAATATTCACCTTCATACGTTTCAGACCACATTCACTGATCCACTCTATGCTGCATTTGGGTTTGAACAAACCCAGGAGGGTGAGGATGAATCCTCTTCAGTTTCCCTGATGCAGGTTGAATAATGAGGCCTGATCCTTTAGAGAAGAATATTTTGCAAAGTGAGCACAGCAGCACTCAGAGTCAGGTGGACAGATTCATGTATGTATATATCTAATACAACAAGATTATAGTTCAGATCAAATGGGCCGTCTTTGCAAACGGCCCAATTGCAAAGATAATAATCAGAGAACATATCAAACAAAATCCACACACACATAATCCAGAAACTCAAATCTGTTTTGATTTCATTCATCGCTCGTAATAAACTATCAAAGCCTTAACATTAAAATATACTTGAATAAACAACATTGGTTATATTTGCCCATGTTTGTGTGTGAATGAATGTCTCAATATCAAGAAAGAACCATGAACTCATCAAAAGTCAAATCTTCAAAAGCTAAACTCTTTTTATGACAGCGAACCTTCAGATTCAGGTTATGAAGATGATAATGTTTAAAAAAAGTAATAATTTCAAACAAACTTTTAAAAGTCACTAACAACAGCGCTGTTGAGTTGGTTTATTCAATTAAATTAACTTGTCCTCTGGGTTTGTTGTCTGCAAAATAAAAGATTTATAAAAATGTGTTTTTAATTCTTAGCAATTATTTTCCCCTTTCTAAAGGAAATATAGATTTGGATTTTCAACTCGCCGACATTGTGAAACTTTGCATTTAAATAAATGCAAAGTTTTAGTGAACAAAATAAATCATTCTGTGGGTGAATTTGATTAATTGTTATTTAATATTAATGCAGTTTTTTATGTATCTGAAGTTTTGCTGACACTTTGATTTCATTATATTGAATCAGATTACTATATGCTGTAATTTTATTAGCAGTTCTAAAGTGTTTATATGCTAAATGTCGTGACTGTCTTTGTAAATGTGCACCTCTGTGTTGGATTGGGTTGTGTGTGTGATAAATATAGTCTGGTATTAAACTCATGAGGCCTAGAGATCCCTGTCTCAGTATTTTCCATGTTTAAAGTTAAATCTGCCATTTGAATAGATTCACTTCACCTTATTATAATCAGCTCAAACATAAATCTGAATGGAAAACGTATCAGAATCATTAATATTCTATATTTCAATATTGATCCTTTGCATTAAGGGTCAAAGGGCTTTAACCTTCATCCTGCAGTGCCCCATTCGAGCCACTAGAGGACAGAACTTCCCTCTTCATCAGAAGCTGCCAACCTGCTTTTCTATGCAACAGATTCAGCAAAACCATTTAAGTGACAGAGAAATGTTTCCTTTAAAGGAAAAATTGCCTTATTAAGTCAGTTAATGGGTTATATTCTACTTTAGTTCAATTTCACATGTTTAGTGTGAATAAATTCATCAGCTGTGCAACATTTTCTGGGTGAAATTAATTGTTTAATTTTGTCCTCACTTGTCTGAGGTGAGCATCCACAAGGGGGCGCATTGAGGCAATCCAGGCTGGAAGGTGGACGGCCTAGTCTAAGTTTTTCCTCAAATGAGTTGGAGGAAAATGAAGATATAAATACTTTACAGATCCAGATACACCTGAGGTGTAAAATAAACAAAAGACTCTTAGCAACAACATTTGGGATGCACTGTAGAAAACATTCATTACATGAAATACAAGCTGGTGGTTAAAAAGATTTTAAAAGATTAATCAAGTTAGAGAAACTTGATGGAGTTTGAGTTGTTTTTTCTTGGTGATATAATGAAGATAATAGTAAGGACGGCATTTGTGAAGTAGAAGTGTTGTATATTTAAAGACATGACCTCTTTCAAGTTGAAAAAGAGAAATATCTGGTAAGAATTTTAAAACCTCAGGAAATTTTCAGACCCTTTAACTATATTCACACTGCATTACTAAAAAAACAAAAGTATTTTATTTTTGATTAATCTGTTCTTATGTCTAGTCAAATTACACTTTCTTTCAGTTTTCACCCACTGCTTTAAGATGAAACCTTGTCAGCCTTTCCTGACTGTAATCTGCCTTTTGATCAGTAATGTTACAAAATAATTTTCACAACAATAATCAGCCCTAATACAAAGACAATAAACTTCAAATACATTCATGTTGAGCTTGATTGTTTCTGTCACCTTGCAGTATTTTAAACAATGAAAACATGTTTAAATTGAGTTTTGCTGCACATATAAATCACGTTTAAGCTTTATGACATGTTTGGCATTTCTATTATTCCCTTAAATATGATGATCTTTAATTGAACCAAAACTTTGAGGCGAGACATTTTTGAGCAAAATCACACATTTTTTGTTGCTCTAATTACTACTGTGAACATAAATGAATTAAGATCGATTTTTCAGAGCGAAACAAATTAATCATTTGACAGATTTCCCCTTGAAAAGATTTTCTAGTTGCACAATTCAGTTAGAAAAAATCCCAAAAGTATACTGGATTTGTGTAAGACGTTGAAATATAATCTCACAAATTTTATTGTAATTAAATTGCTTAAGTAAGTTGTCTAGTTAAAGTTAAAACAGCCATATATCTGTATTTTTGTACTTTCCTACTTTCTTGATGTATTTTTTTTTATTATTTTGCATTTTAGAAATAATTTATTCAATCAACTTTTTGTTGTTTGGTGAGTCTGTAGCAGGTCTGTGGAAGCAGA
The DNA here is from genome assembly GCF_027474105.1 of Poeciliopsis prolifica. Lineage (NCBI taxonomy): Eukaryota > Metazoa > Chordata > Actinopteri > Cyprinodontiformes > Poeciliidae > Poeciliopsis > Poeciliopsis prolifica. Next base: position 28,466 of record NW_026562648.1, read on the forward strand.
TCGGAGATTAAAGATTTAATGAGAAGAAAACACAAATTCACAGTCATGGCAGAGGAGAACAAGACAAGGAAATAATGAAAGAAACCAGCAATAAACAAGAAAAAACAGAAAATGTGTTTAATAACATAAAATAATGAAGGGAAAACTGAACAGTCGATGAAAACGACAAAGTAAAAAATGAATAAATACAGAGGAGCTGAAAAAAAAAGCACAAAAATAACTGAAAACTAGTTTAAAAAGCCAAACACTGTAACCTTCCACTGGTGATTGTGTTTTGGTTTTTGTTTGTGTTCGTGATTTAATTATTTCCTCACTATTTATGTTCTCTGGGTTTTGCCAAATTCATTCATTTCTCCACATTGATTACTATGGGAAAGGATTTCATTACTTTGTGTTTAGATTATACTGGGTTTTTGGAAGTTGTCCAATTATTTTGCACAGCTGAATCTCAACATGCATGACATTTTCTGACATTATCAGTTAATTTCCGTTAATATATCTCATCCAAAAAGGTTTCGAGAAAAGTAAAATTTAACTGAGTGTATTAATAAAATGTTACAAACCTGGATTTCTGTAAATTGGATAATAATCTCTCATAAGGTTAAGTAGATGTGAACTGAACGTTACATCTTCTCTGGCTCTTTCTCCTCCTGCTCTTCACTCACTGATCCAGATTGTCAGGAAAACGATCCACCTGTCAGAACAAGTGCTGCATTTTGATGTTTATGTTGCTCCATAGATCAGACAGTTAAAAAATGATAAAAATGAAGCAGCGCTAATAGCAAAGGCCTTTTATGGCGTATTAACTGAAAAACATTTGCTTGTTATGTGAAGAATAGGGAGGTTGTCTTATGATGTGCTTCACAGTGTTTCCACTATATAAATGCATGATAGGTATTTGTGAATCTAAATAGAAGGACAAACAGACAACGCAAGTGAATTTTATGAAAGCTTTTGCAAAAGGAGAGAACCCAGCAAACTGCTGCTTCCAGCCGTTCACTGAGCACTCTGAAGACCCTTTGTTAGGGCTTTCTCTTTTATTACAAAGTAGAAAGTAGAAAAAGGAATGTGGAGGGAGGCAGATAGGAGTATCCCAAAGATACAAAGTGCTTCAAGGTCTGTACACAGCTGCAGCTCCAAAGTCTAACAAGTATGAGAGCTTTTCTCAGGGATGTGAATAATAAATCTATTATAGCTACCAATGTAAGAATGATAGCAAAACATAATTATTCTAACATTCCCCCCTGTTTATAATTCTTACGTAGTAACTATGCAAAAAATAGTATAAAAAGAAAAAGAATGGATTACACATGTTATACAAGAGTTGTAGAATACATAATATATATATAAGAAGGATAGAAAAAAGAAATGTAAAAGAAACATTGAAAACCAAATGCATATAATGTGGTGTTAATAATATAATAATGTTGAATGTAAGAATGAGAACACAGAAAAAAACAACAACCCAAAAACAAACAAACAGCAGAAAATCAAGTGCAGTTATCATCACTAACACCATTTGTTTTCACATTTTCAGTGTAGGAGTCATCAAGCAATGATTGAATCTGTTTATTAATTTACAAGACATCATCTCATGTACTCATTTTCCAGTCATCTTCTTTCTTCTGGAGCAACATGTAGTCCTCATCTGTGTCAGAGATTACCCTGACCAACTGATAGCTGAGCAGAGCAGTGTTAAATGTCTTAACAGCATGCTTTGAAAACATAAAATGATGCAGGTTGTGAACAGACAGAATAGGATCAGTCCAGTCAAGATGGGTGTTCCAATGTTAAACAAAAGCTGCCACCAGAGTCTGGAGGTCAGCCAAGAAAGAAAGTCAAAAGTTTGTGAGCCCTGAGTTGCACTGTCCACATAGTTCTTAAGCTCTTCCAATCATGCAGGGCATCATGAATAGTTCCACCAGTTCCTCTTTCATCTCATGTTGAACCTATGATCTTGCAGACGCTTCCTTGAGAGGTGTGAGAAAAGCCAATACAACACGGTTTTCAAAAGCATGTAAGCTCCATCTCCACACAGGAAGTACCAGTCAGCCATCACCCGTTGACCATAGTCTCCTGGCACTATGGCGCTGCAACGAGCTTTCTTCTGTCGTCCTCTCGTCTGCTGAGTGATGTCGAACGAACCTCCTTTCCTGAAGCAAATTGTGACAGTCTGGATTGTCGTTCCAGATGCTGCATCCTGAGGTTGGCTCCTGACCTCTGCAGGCGATGCAGTCGATGTATTCCGGTGTTGTTTCGCAGAAGGTGTAAACTGTGTTACACAGGTTCCATGGGAGCATTCCTAGTGTTGTAGTTCCAGTGTTGTAAATGCAGCTCCTGAGAGACCCTGGTTCGGCCCCTGCCAAGGAAATGGTCTCTGGTATTCTCATCACAGTCTGTGGAAATGGAAGAACATCAGCAGCAAGTGAACAGTTCATAGCTCCAAAAAGTCCTTTAGCGGCAGCTCCTGTCCGAAGTGAAAAAGAATAGTCCTTTTTGCACCATCTGCAGCCCTTTGGTATGGGGATGCTGTACCTTGGGTGTGCTCAGGCCATAGAGACACATCTGTTTGTCATCAGTGATGTTACCTGGTCGAAGGCCTGAGTGTGTGGCGTAGGGCAGCTGTGCACACACATAGCAGTTCACCTCGTTCACCTCATGAGCGGTCCTGTTCATTAGTTGCCACCACAGGTTAGTGCTGTAGTCATGTGGATGAGACTGGGGAAGAGTGTTTGTGCTTCTTTCCTCATCTTGTGGAGGCTGAGGCAGCTTCCACTCCAGAACAAAAAACATGCTGCAGTCACAGCGCAGCAGAGATTCCACCTGGCCTGTGAAATCCCATTGCTGCTCAGATTACAGAGATGTTAGAATGTACCCAGGACTCTATAGAACAGGGGGTTGATGATTTCTTCACCACCATTGAGACGAGTGACCCTAAAAAGCCAAACCCCTGTGAAGGTGGACTCCCACCTGCTCCCACCTAGGCTTCCAACACTCTCTGCAACTTACAGTGACTGAGATGAATCCAGCTGGGTCGTTCAGCAATCTTTACAGCAGTTAGAGTTGTTATCAGCACTTGGAATGGTCCCTCCCACCGCGGGCTGGCCCAGCTCTTCCGCTTTATGACTTTTGATGAACACCCAGTCTCCTGGCTTGGTGGGAGTGGTTTCCTGCGGGAGAGGAGAGTCAGAGGGCAGTAAATTTGCATTTGACACCTCCTTCTGTTTCAGAGTCCTGATCATGTAATCTGCCAGTGTTTGCTCCTCATCTGCATGTTGCAAATCTGGTGAAAATATAGGTAATCTGTATGGTCTGCCATGAATTATTTCAAATGGTGTTAATCCTTCTTGTGTGGGTGTAATTCTCATGTACAACTTTACCAAATCTAAACATTTTAACCACGGTGTTCCATACATTTTCTTTAATCTAATTTTCAGTATAGATGGTTTGTGGTATTGGAATAATAGTTTTACATATAGCTTTAGCTACTGTCAAAGCATCTGGATGCTTGCTAGAACTATTTCAACCCATTTAGAAAAGCATCAATAATTACCAAACAATATTTGTTTGCATTGTTTGAAATGGATAAGAAGGTTTTGGGAAAGTTCGTCTTTTTGGCCTTGTGTTCCCTTGTGGATTGTGTCTAACACAAAGTATGCAGAACAAAAAATTTTTAGATAAGAATTTAGTCCATATGTTGTGAAATACTGTAGTATTATCCCCACTATTCCCCCTGTTGACACATGGCATCGCCCATGTGCCACAATTGCGGCTGCTTTAGATAAAGACTTTGGGAGAACTGGTTTGTTATTGACTTGAAAAATTTCCTCATCATTCATTTTGCACCTGCTAGTTTTTAGCTAACAGTTTATTGCTTGAAGGATAGCTGTTAGCAAAGAGGCATTTTGTTAAAGATCTTACATATGGATGTTATCAAATTCATCAAGGTGAAGCACTTTTGTTTTACTCCTGACAGAAGGCACAACCCAGAGTTGGCTCTGCTGCAGAGCAATGTTATTACCCTTTTACATGAAA
>NW_026562648.1:37500-75771 GCF_027474105.1 Poeciliopsis prolifica
AATGCGATTTGAGAAAACTTATTATTCAGATAAAAAAACATTGGCACAAGGATGTGGTGTTATTTTTTTGCAAAACTGCAATGGAAACACTTTTTTCTCATCATACAAGTCACATGGCCAACAGAATGTTGCCACTGGCGTAACCCACGAAGAAGAAGACAACAGGAAGGCGCAGCAAGTTTTCTAACAAAATTATTCATGTGTGATTCTTATTTAATGGAAACGCCATCTTTGCAAAATTTAATTTTTTTGACATCGCTGGAAAATCAACAAAGTTTTGTACACATGTATACTGACAAAGACTTCTTATGAGTTCAGAATGTTCATGATTTTAATTTACTGCATTTGGTTTCTGCTGGTGCAGAAATATGATGCATGTTTCACATCAATGACGAAAAGCCAGATAAAATGTGACATGCTAGTTCTGACATCGGCTTTAGTTCCACGTCTGTTAGTGGCACAAATCGGATTTTTGAAAAGATCAAAACTGAGCCGTGAAAAAGTGGGACTCAGTTTACATTTACCTGCTGCGTGAACAAAGTCTAAATTTAATCTTGTCACTCTGCGTTTTCTGACCCAGCCGGGGAGCTGAGCACGATTTCCACTTCATGTCCTTTGGGCCCAGTGCCGGTTCCCACTGTGTTTATCATGCGATACATTCAGAACATGTGCAGCATGCCCAACATGGATGCATCATGAACATTATGCCAAAACGTCTCAGTGAACAATGACATTTTTTAAAGACGTGATTAGAAAAAAAAATCCATGCAGGATAAACAAATGAGTCGTATCTGTCAAACCAGATCGACCTTCGTAAAAGTTGATTCGGATCTGTGTGTAGAAACTGGGCATCCCCCGTTTTTCAAAAATTGTGAAGTAACTTAATTGTCTTTGTACAGAAAATCAGACTTTCTGGTGCCAGAGCTGCATCCAGCAGAGACGACCGGGTTCTTTTCAGACGCAGTGGTGCCGGAACATCAGACAGACTCCTGTCTGCTGATCTGATGTTTTTCACCTCAGAGAAGAACAATGACATCCGATTTACTAAACCTGAACCAGAGAGCAGGTGATGTTTTTGTCAATATTTAGCATTTTGTCCTGTAAACTGGCAGGAAAATATGTTTGCAGCCACTGAGGTGAGAGAAGCATAGAAACAATGACAAAAATCATGACTTGTCAAGGATTTGCAACATTTACCAAACATAAAACAAAACTATAAAAATCCTCCAGCAATGCTAATTTAAAATAAATCAATTTATGGTACCGCTGTGTTATGAGGTGAGATGTGATTATGAGATCTTTTCTCAAACTTATGAGATCAGGATCTTGTAATTATGACGTGTTATTTTATAAATATAAGATCTGATTAGAAAATTGTGGGTTTCTCACTGGAAACAAACCAGTTTAAATAAAGTTTTTATAAATAAAACTCAAACATTCAGTATGAATGTCGCTTGTTAGAAGAAAGAATGATGCAACCTGATGAGAGACATTTATCTAAATATTACGGAAATGTGTAATGAAATTAGAAACTTTTTGGATGCTTTTGGATTGGAGAGAAAAAAATAAACATGGCATTTAAATGGAAATGTATTTCTGTGCAACGGTGTGAGTTTGGCTTACATGCAAACTAAAAATTAAATATGCCTCAGTTGTTCCTGGAAGTTCAGTGTACAGTTTTTCCTCATGCCAACTTCACCAGGTTTCCAGGTGTGTTCCAAGTGACACAATGTATTGTTTTTAAAATAGTTCTCATAAAAGGAGGCTGTCATTTTCTAAAAATGACAGACACTTCACAGACTTGTTTTTCTTTTGTTACGGTATTCCTGAAGATATTTTTTAGTTCCTTGTGAGCTTAAGATCTAAATAAAACACTTTAAGTCCTAATATCTCAGTCATATTAGGTGTTAATGTTTAATCCAGTGAAACTATTTATGGACATCCCTCAGACGGCTGCAAATGGCCCCTGGGCCGCACTTTTAACACCTCTGTTCTGGAGACTGGTGGCCAGTAAACCCAGAAGGTCGGATTTGCGACCTGCAGATGAAGATCCCATGTTGCAATGAAGCAGCCGACTGATTGACAGATTCAAATGTCTTCAACAATGTGGCAATTGTTAAGTGGAGGAACAAGAAGGTGAGTTAATAGTCGCAGTCCTGGATTAACTGGTCCATCCACATGCCTGCTGTCATCACATTAAATGTGGTTTCTGACATGAATGAAAACAAACTTTCGCCACATGCTTAGAAAAACTTCTTCCATCCACAGTGAAGCTCTTTAAACAAGTCAGTTTGAGAGTTGGAGGCCCTGAGAGAACCAGGACATGCGACATGGAAACTTTACTACAAATAAATAATTTAGCTTCTAATATCTCTGAATTCATTCTGTGAATTTTCTGATCATTAAAGTCCAAACTGTTCAGCTCAAAGCTTTTCCTATTATCCACTTCAGGTTTATTCTCAGGGCAATTAAATCCCAATCAGAGTAATAATAATGTAAGCTCATTAAAATGTACTTAACATTTAACTGAACATTAAACGTTGAGGTTGTTTTTAGCTCTTTCTGTTTTTGTGAGTATACTTCTATTTCTGAATTGTAGATCTGACTTTTTCTAAACAATTACATTTTATTACACCTTTACATTGATAGTTTCAAAACAATAATTTAAGTGGCAAATTAAATATTTGCATATAACTTAACATTTGACAACTTCCTTCAAGTGATGGGGAAAAAAAGCTGTGTTCCCATTTTGGTCCAAGATCAATAAGATACTTGACAGGTGACTGATGCACAAACAATGAGCCCTGAGGCACACCCCGTGTTCGCAGCGTTTAAAAGGTGGGAGGCTGAGCTGCTTCTGCATCCAGCCTCAGACTCCTGGACTGACAGGTAGCCTCTTCTCCTCCACTCACATTCCTCTCTTATTGCTTTAACAAACCGCTTTTATCTTCCAAGACTTGAACTGTTATCTTAACAACAAAACTCTGTTTAGATTTGGATTTTTTCAGGTCAGAAGCTTCCCTGCAGAAAAGCAAGATGTTTAGAGTTTTCTTCTTCTTCTTCCTCACCATCTCGATGGCAAGGACGGCGGCTGTTCCTCTGGTAAGTTTGAAGGGAGACAAATAAAACTAATTTGTTTCATCCAACATAGGGAAGCCTAATGTGTTTAGATATATTGGGTTTGCAATGCAGCATCAACAGCAAATATCCAAACCATCATGAAGCAGAAGAAATGTGGTTGTCATTAAATGCTGAAATCTCTGTTTGTGTTGCAGAAAGCAGATGACAGTGAAAACCAAATCAGTGAGTAGAAAAAATAAAAGAAACCTGAAGTGAAACTGAAATCTCTGACATGTGGATTTCTTTCCTTCCTCCCACAGATGAGGACATGGATGTCACAGAAATCATCTCCAAAGCAAACGAAGGCATAAGTAAGACAGCAATTTCACACAACCCAACAGCTTTGAATGTAATTTTATATTTGCAAGTCGAGACAAAAAAATAATCATCATCTATTAATAAATTGACTGATTCATTTCTCAGAAATTAGCTTAATGGTTTGCCTTTGTCAAATCTTCAAGCCTGATAAGAAACTGGATATTTTTTAATCTGCATAAGGAACTGTCCCTACATTTCACTAGTGATCAATCGGTTTATTTGCAGTCTGTACAATTTATAACATTTTAAAAATATTGTAAAAGTATAAAACAATATATTGGTTCCTTCTGTGTGATAAGAATAAGTAGTAAAAGACTCTGTACTCTCCAGGAGTGCTTTCATTGGCCAGCTCAATGCAGCATGTCTTGTTCAAGATGCAGAGGTCAAAGAATACACAAAAATCCTTTGTGTCATAAGAATCAATGTTCTTCACTCTGTTGTGTGTTTTGTGTTTCTGCAGAGACTCCACTGGTCCACGGTGACATTGCTCCGAGCAAATTGAGGAACGCAGACCCATGCACCGCCACCGGCTGCAAATGGCCCAAAACTGGAAAATATGTCTACATTCCCGTCTACATCTCCAGCTCTTACTGTGAGCAAAACCATCACCCGAATAAACACACAAGACTTTAAAATAGATGCAAACTTTTCCAAGTTCTTTCATGTTTATTTCAGAAGGCAGAGGGAACAGTAGATGATGTCTGAGTTGGAGTTTGTTTTGTAGTTAGGACCTTGGTGTAAGATGTTTTGTTTTGCAGCCACGGCAGAGCGTAACATCATCATCAAGGGCCTGGTGAGCTTCCACGCCTCCACCTGCATTCGCTTTGTCTGGAGGACTTCATCACAGCAAACGGACTTCCTTCACTTCTACTCAGGATCTGGGTAGGAACTCAGTCACATACCGTGACTTTTACTTCCACACATTTCCACTGATTTCCTCCTGATCTCCCCGTCAGGTGCTGGTCCTACCTGGGCCGTCAGGGCGGACAACAGCTTGTGTCTCTTAGTAGAAACGGCTGCATGTATCACTCCACGGTGCAGCATGAGATCAACCACGCTCTGGGCTTCCACCACGAACAGGTCCGCTCTGACAGAGACTCCTTCGTCCAGGTCCTCACCCAGAACATCATCCCAGGTCGGCTCAGTCACACAACCGTGGCTTAATGCTTCTATCTGCAGAACATCTTGGTTAGATCTGAAAACAGAAGTATTTTAAACAAGTCATACATTTCTGTATTTTGCACATTTGGACACAAATGAAAAAAAAACTATTTGCATTCAGATCCATTCAGCCATTCATAGGGAACTTAATACTTTCCAAATGACCAAAATCAGACAGAGAACTCAGCGGGTTTTTGTGTGGGAAGTTTGGAAACTGACATTAAACTGTAAGATCACATTGCCTCATGTTCTACTTTTATCTATTGCAATGGAAAGTGACATTTTCTGAAATAAGGTGACAATTTAAAAAGTTAACTTTTTTTTCTTAATCAGGGAACGAACACAACTTTGAGAAGGTGCAGACTAACAACCTGGGCACTCCCTACGACTTCAACTCCATTATGCATTACTCCAAGTGAGTCTTGGCTTCAAAAATACCTTCTATTGTGTTACACACAGCTTGCTGTTTTCAGTCTGACTGTGACTGCAGATGCATTTTGTTCATCACTTCCTCCTTCTTCCAGGACCGCCTTCTCCAGAAACGGCCAACCGACTCTCCTTTCCAAAGCTAATCCTTCCCTCAACTTTGGAAGAGCCTCATCGATGAGCGCCAACGACATCGCCCGCATCAACAGGCTCTACGGATGCTGTGAGTAAAATATTGATCTTTTCAAACATTTCTCTAGCATTTCAGCAGCTGTATGACTTACGGTACTTTTTCTCTCAGCTTAAGTTTCAACACCATAAAGGAGAAGCTTCAGCTCGCCAGCTGACCTTCGGCTCTGACCTGCTCCTCTCTCAAAATCTCAGAGCTACAGAAACTCTTCCTCTGCTGTCTCATTTACTGCATTTAACTACTTAACTACATAACTGCTGAAGACAGTTGCTGAAGAAACAGATTTTTGGGTATTACATCTCATCTGTTAATGTCAGAATACATATTGCTGCTTATTGGTGAAGGATTTCTTATCAAAAAAGGTTTTCTTTTATAGTATGGTTTGGCTTTTTTTGCATCTGCTATAAAAAATGGAAAGGAATGTTTCAATTGAAGATAAATCTAAGGGGAATTTTGGTTAAGTAAATTATGTTGTGACAAAAAATGTATAAGATGGAAAGATGGACTGGACTGGTATAAAATATCTAAATAAAAGGCAATTATTCAAGAATGTACAATCTATGGAAATGTGAAATGTAAAAGTTCCCCAATTACATTTGGACTAAAAAGGTTTTTTATCTACATAATGTTACAAGTTCTCATCCAACATGTTTTATTCTTGTGACCAACATGTTTTTTCTGAAATTTAATGGTATTGTAATTCATGTAATCCATTCAATCAAGTACCAAATAAAATTTGATCATTCCAACATCAATGTTTCTTTCTCTCTGTAACAGTTGGACATTTGGGACAAAGATCAGGTTTCCTTAGTGCAGCACCACAAAATAAAAGCCTCCACACTTTCAGTGTGAAGTTGTTTAAAAATTAAATGCTAAAATAATGTAAAGCAGGTGAGATAAATAAAAGTATATATTCATAGACTATATTTGTGCTCTTATGCTAACCATAATCAGAGTTTTAAATGAGTTTAGATACAATAAAATGTTAATTCTTACTTTTATTTGAAGTAAGAATAAACATGGTTGTGACTTGTGAGACAGATGAGCAATGAAAACAAAAAATCAACTCCTCTATTTCCTCCTGCCATTGCCCTCTGAAGAAATGTTCCTCTCCTGGTCAAAAACCACCAATCAGAGCCAGGAGGAGGGGCTTAGCGCTGCTAATCATCCTCCTGTACTCTTTTAAATCTGCTATTGATTGAAAAGCAACTCCAAGTTACAAAAAACCTGTTTATCTACCATAATCTGTGGCTTTGCTAACTAGCAGGCTATGTTGCGGTGAGCCAGCATAGCCTGTAGTTTTGTAAAAAGCAAGAAGATGAGAGTGATGGACAGCGCTAAGACCCTCCTACTGCCTCTGATTTGCTTCTGCAGAGGATCTCGATTTTTCCACAGATTATCTGTTTTATGTGATACTGTCAGAACATAATGATAATATTAACAAGTATATAAAATATTTTTTCTATAAAAGTTACATTCTGGTGCTGTAAGTGATGAAACTTTTGTAATGGATACTCCTGTTACAAAGGATTTGTTAGTTGAGATACAGAAACGCTGACTTACAAAATGCCAGTGTGCTTTGTGTCATAATATAAACATATTTCTGTTCTTTATGTGGTCAATATCATGACCTCCCTGCACAAATGTTCTAGAATGTTATTAGTCGATAACAACTCTACTACTTCCAATGAAAGAATAGGCAAAATAACAATGACAGGATAAAATAAGCAATGAAAGCAGAAGAAATATTGACTGAATCGCCCTAATCCTCCAGCTCCAAGGATTAAAAGAAAAGGAAAACAAACAAGTTTTCAGAAGAGATTTAAAATCACCTGGGAGAAAACAGCCCAACATTTATTTCACTTTCTCATCTGGAAGAGCTAAAAGCATTTTGTTTTCAGTTGGACTTCTGTTTTTTCCATTTTGTATTTTTGTAAAAACAGATTTGCTTCTATGTTCACGTGAGCTGCATGTTGTTAAAAGCTGCTACATTGTGCAAAGACGGGACCAAACAGTGATGCACTTCACCTGCAACTTGTAACAGCACTGGTTTATTTTGGGAACAGATTGTCCCATCTGGAATAATGATGGATATAAAAAGCTTGGTCAGCAGTTTCTTGTGTCAGACGGGATCTGAGCCTCAGCTGCTCCGTCAGGTAAACGGCTCTCTGACTCTTCTTTAACTCCCATTTGTTTTCTTCATCATGTTTACATGCTTTCAAACTGAAACAGAAAGAAAACATATTTTCTTTTCGTGTCACGATGAAGCTTCAGGACCTTCATCATGATCCCGGTTTTTCTGTCCCTTCTCTTCAACTCAGTGGAAACTGTCGACACGGTAAGTTTATGATGGGATCAGTTCGTTTTACTGATTCACCTCACAGCTTAGACAAAACCCAAGATTTATGAAAGGCTGTTCTTCATTTTGATTGTATTTATTTTTTTTTAAAAAAGAAAAGTTTCAACATGTAAAAGACCAAAATGACGCAGTTTTCTTCCATCTGTGTTCCAGAGTCCTGTAGTAGAACCTGCTCAGTATCCCAGTGAGTTTGAAACAAAGATCAATTTTATCTGACACAGCAGAGGCATAAATTTAACCAAAGGTTCTGGCAACATTTCTTTCTCAGAAGAGTTTATGGATATCTTTAAAAGCATCCCACAACCACAAGCTGACAAAGGTGAGACACAAGCTCACAAAACAAAAACACCCAGCAGATAATAATGAGAAAAACGTATCATTTTAACTCTAATCCTTAAAATAACAACAAATACGCATGGTTTTGATGTCAGATGAATTTAAAATTGCAGTCTTGTTTTTGCATTCCTGTCTGTGTTTGTCTGTCATTTGCTGTGTCGCAGAGCCAAAGCGATATGATGACATTGCTATGCCAAAAATCTTAAAGAGGAATGCAGACCCGTGCACCATCACAGGCTGCAAGTGGTTCAAATCCGGAGAGTACGTCTATATACCGTACTACATCGACACTAATTACTGTAAGCATCATGTGACAAAAACAGGCAAAAAAACTGACAGCTGAAGTTAAAATGACTAAACCCTCTGCTGAAACTTTAAGTTTTTTCAAAGATTTCTCAGGTGCTGTTAAACAGATCAATGATGTTTCAGTATGACTTTTCCAAACATCCTGGTTTTTATTTTGGATTCTTACAAAACCAATTATTACCCTCTAAAGAACTGGCCTATTGATTTAGCCAAAGTGCAAACCACTGCTGTGAAATCATGTGCTTTCACTTGCATTCAGTCAATCGACAATAAAATTCTTATTGAGGCTTTGAGCTGTCACCTGAGAAAGCGTCATGCCAAAAGCTAAAGAATTCAGTTCAGACTTGAGAAAAAGAAATGGTTGATGCTCACAAAGCAGGAGAAGAAAATGTAAAGTTATCACAGAGTTTCCAAGTGTCAAGAAGTGGAGAGAGAAACTCAAAGTACAGGACAAGTCTGGCAAAGGAACTAAAAAAAGTAAGACGTGTCCAAAAGTCCTGGAACAACCACCAAAACAAAGTAGAGCTCTGCACAGAAAAGGACTGCGAAGAGATGCGTTCAAGGACAATCTGGGCAAAGATTATGGATACTGAAGCCACAGGAGACCAGAGTAGAGCCTGGAGTTTGACTGAAGATCACCGTCCTCACTGTGAAACATGGAGGTGGAAGTATCATGCTGTGTGACTCCTGGAACTGGGAATCTCATCAAGGTTGGAGGAATGATGGAGAAAGAACGATGTTTGAAGATTTAGAAGGAAAACCTCTAGCAGTCAGCAGCAGAACCGGGTTTGGGTTGTCGGTTTGTCTCCCAACACGACAACGAGCTGAAACATGAGCTCCGTCCAGAAACCCAGGCAGAACGTTCCTGACTGGCCTATTCAAAGCCCTGACCTACTGAAGAGCAGAGTCCATGAGGGAAGACCATCAAATCTGGAGGATTTCTCCGGAGAGACGCAAAGATGTGATCGGCATCAGAGCAACGATTCATTTTGACCGTGGAAGGTTTTGATTTCCAGGAAAGAATTTGGTGCAAAACATAGAAAAATGTAAGCATCCAAAATAAATAGAAAAGCTGTATTTAAAAACACATTTGTGAATCTTTGAAAAAGACTTATAATTCCATGGGGTCCTAATAATTTTGCCTAATAATTTTGACCTTATCTGTAATTTTAGTAATATAGACACTAAGCTTTTTGAATTTTTTTGCAGCTCTGGAAGAACGACACAAAATCCTCAGAGTTTTTCAAATATTCAACAAATCCACCTGCATCCGTTTTGTGCCGTTTAAATTGAAGAATTCTGATTACCTTTATTTCTATAGTCGATATAGTGACGGGTAGGAACATGAACACACACACACACAGACACACACGCACGTACACACACACAGTTTTGAACATCTTATAATGTTATTTATTTAAAAGATGTATTTTGCATGAACAGAGACGGCATTAAAATTTTTATTGGAAAAAGGGTGTCATTGGATTTTTGTTCTTTTCCAGGTGCTTGAGAATGACATTATGAGTTTTGTAAGAACTGAGCTGCAGAAGATGAAGACCATGCTGAGCCCAGAGGGCTCCAGTTGCCCTAAAGTGGATGATCAAACATCTGGGAATGAAGAGCAAAGGACTGACGACAGAGATTCATTCCTGAAAATCACACTGAACTTCCTGAAGAGACGGAATGAGAAGCAGCTGGCTGTTTCTTTACAAAACAGTGAGAAATCATCACATTCTCATTTTTAATAATGTCTCATGATGGTGACTTGGTATTCACATCTGGATCAATAAAGTAATCCCGAGCTGAGAAGAGATGGTTTTTATTTGTGTATTTACCTCATATTCACAACAAGCTCTTATGTTGTCTGTTTCAGGAACTCAAGCTGCTATTTGTCAGGTGAAATTAAAGTCCAGCCTGGCCAAAAGGTGTCAGTACTTATTTGAAGGTAATTCATGGAGAGGAAAACTGATATCTATAAATCAGATCTACACTGAGCTTAATGTCACAGAGCAAGAGAAAGGAGAGGTCAAGAATGAGCATGAGGTCCAACAAACTGAAGCAGCATCCTTGAAACCAGAAGATCCAGGAACAACCGTCAGCTGTGAGGATGTTTTTGAACCTAGAAGAGACGAAGAAGTCAGAACGCTGGTGACCAAAGGTGCTGCTGGTATTGGGAAAACAGTCTTGACACAGAAGTACACTTTGGACTGGGCTGAAGGTAAAGCCAACCACAACATACAGTTTATCTTCCCATTCACCTTCCGAGAGCTCAACTTGCTGAAATCTCAAAACATCACCTTAGTGGGACTCATTCATCACTTCTTTCCTGAAATCAGAAAAGCAGGAATCTGTAGCTTTGAAGAGTTCCAGATTATGTTTATCTTCGATGGTCTGGATGAACTTCAACCTCCTCTGGACTTCCACTACACTCCGGTTCTGACAGATGCTACAGAACCCTCCTCAGTCCACACGATACTCGTAAACCTCATCAGAGGGAAGCTACTTCCCTCAGCTCGTCTCTGGATAACCACACGACCCGCGGCAGTCCATCAGATCCCTATTCAGTATGTTGACAGTGAGACAGAAATCAGAGGTTTCACAAACCAGCGGAAGGAAGAATACTTCAGAAAGAGACTCCAAGACAAGGAACTGGCCAGTAAAATCATCTCTCATATTTGGACTTCAAGAAGCCTCAATACAATGTGTCACATTCCTGTTTTCTGTTGGATCACTGCTACAGTTCTGGATCAGGTCCTGAAAGATAAAGAGAAAACAGAGCTGCCCAACACCCTGACTGAGTTGTATATCCATTTCTTGGTTGTGCAGGTCAAACAGGACAATGCCAAGTATCGCAAAAACGTTTTGACTGATGGCATCTGGAATTCAGACACTGAGAAAATCTTTCTTTCAATGGGAAAACTAGCCTTTGAGCAGCTGGAAAAAAGAAACCTGCTCTTTTATGAAGAGGACCTAAAAGAGTATGGCATTGACATAAACACTGCCTCGACTTACCCAGGAGTGTTTACAGAGACTTTCAAGGAAGAAAGCATACTGAACCAGAAAGGCTGTTTTGTTTTGTCCATCGGAGCATTCAAGAGTTTCTGGCTGCACTTTATGTCTTCTTGGTGTTCATGAAGGCTGGGGACAATCTGGTGAAAAGAAGTCGCGGTGCTTTGCAACCCGAATCTAAATTTAAACAGTTTTACCAGAGTGCAGTTGACAAGGCTTTGGAGAGTCCAGATGGATACTTGGACATGTTTACCCGCTTTCTCTTGGGGCTTTCACTGAAAACTAACCAAGACCTCCTGCAAGGCCTGTGGAAAAAGACCAAAAATGTTCCACAGGTTCAAAAAATGCTTATCCAACACATCAAGAAAAATATCAGGGATAGTCCTTCAGTTGAGAAAAGCATCCAGATGTTTCACTGGCTGAGTGAACTGAATGACCATTCCCTAGAGGAAGAGATTCAACAGTACCTGAGTGGAGAAGTCCTGGAAAAAGACCTCACCTCTTCTCAGTGGTCAGCACTGATTTTTGTCTTGTTGTCTTCACAAAAAGTGTTCAATGTTTTTGACTTTAAGAAGTTCTGCAAATCAAAGGAAGCCCTTCGGTGGCTAACACCAGTGATGAATGCATCAAAAAAGTCTCTGTATGTATCACACAAAGTTCAAGAAAGTTTTACAATTTATTTAAAAGAAAAAGATAAAAAGTATTTATCTGGAGCTTATCTTTCAGGCTGTTTAGCTGTAACCTGTCGCAGAGAAGCTGTATATTCCTGGTGCCAATGCTAACCGCTGAGAACTCTTGCCTCAGAGAGTTGGACCTGAGTGACAATGACCTGCATGATGAAGGAGTAGATTTGCTTTCTTATGGACTCAGGAGTCCAACGTGTAGACTGGAGGT
The DNA here is from genome assembly GCF_027474105.1 of Poeciliopsis prolifica. Lineage (NCBI taxonomy): Eukaryota > Metazoa > Chordata > Actinopteri > Cyprinodontiformes > Poeciliidae > Poeciliopsis > Poeciliopsis prolifica. The sequence goes on from NW_026562648.1 coordinate 49,620, forward strand.
TCTCAGGTGAGTATTTGGAAGATTGAGGAAATAAACAATAACATTATTGTTCCATTCTTTGTATTTTTAATAAGAAAATTTAATACCACTGAAACAACTGAGAACTGGCCATTTCCTAAGATGAAAAGAGGCCGGTTTGCCTATTATCCATCCGTCCATCCATCCATCTATCCTCCGTCTGTCCGTCCAACATCGTCTTCTGCTTATCCAAATTTGGGTCATGGCTGAAGCAGCCTAAGCAAGGGGCATAGACGTCCCTCTCCCCAGCTCTTTTGGGGGAATCCAAATGTGAGGAAAACATAGTCTCTCCAGTGAGTCCTGGGTCTTCCACTGGGTCTTGTCTCCATGGGACATGCCCAGAACCCCTCACCAGGTAGGGATCCAAACCAGATGCACAAGCCATCTCAACTGGCTCCTCTCAATGTGGAGAAGCAGTGATTCTGGTCTGAGCCCCTCCCAGATGTCCAGCTAACCACTCTATCTCTCAAACAGAGCCCAAGCACCCACTGAGGAAGCTTAGAAGCTTCCCAAAGCTGATCATGGATGATCAATAAACTGAGAGCGTCACCTTTTGGCTCAGCTGTCTCTATACCACAAGAGACCGGCACAGAGTGTGCATTTCTGCAAATGTAGTACTAGTCCGCCTGTGCACCTCCCATTCTATGTTTTCCATCATTTGTGAACAAGACCCATAGACACTTAAATTCCTCCATTGCAGGGGTGGGCACTCCAGGTCCTCGAGGGCCAGTCTCCTGCAACTTTTATCTCTACTTCAACACACCTGAGTCAAATAATGAGGTCATTAACAGGACTCTGGAGACTTGATTGCATTTAGGAGGTGATTCAGCTATTGGATTCAGGTGTGTTGGATCAGGGAGACAACCAAGAGTTGCAGGACACCAGCCCTCGAGGACCAGGAGTGCCCACCCCTGCTCCATTGGAACAGGAGCTGTTCCCCAACTCAAAGGCTCGACTCAGAGAAGGTGGATGTTTGCATACAGGTGCAGGGGAGAGTCAAGCACATCCAGATGGAAACGCAACGAGTTGCTGTAGTTGATTGCTTTACAGACAAATCGGAAAATAATTACATTACCATCCCGGCAGGCCAAAGTATTGGTGGAGCGCACCAGGACATAGCTGATGTGTTTTTTTGTTGTTGTTGTTGCTGTTGTGTGATAAAGATGCCAAATCCCTTTGTACACAAAAGCAATAAATGGCTGGACAAAGTGAGAGTTCATCTATTAAACTGAATGAATATTAATTCCATTGGAGACAAATCACCACCAGGACATTCAGCCACAGATCAGATAAAAATGAAACAAAGTCATTCATCAAACTGCAACCTCAGGTATCCTGGTACCAACAGCACATTTGAACACCCTGAAGAAAAACCAGCGCAAAGGCAAATTCTTTCAGTGTATGATTTTTAGATTGGATTTTTACACTTATTCATAAGTTGTTGATGTAACAATATGTCTTGATGAATATTTGCAGATTGTCAGGCTGTCTGGTCACAGAGAGAGGCTGTGCTTCTCTGGCTTCTGCTCTGACCTCCAACCCTTCTTATCTGAGGGAGCTTGACCTGAGCTTTAACCATCCTGGAGAATCGGCCTTGATGGTTTTACCGCTGGACTGCAGGATCCGACCTGGAAACTGAAAACTTTAAGGTACATTTAATTATTTTCATCCAGAAAAATAATTTCAGGACAAAAAGATTACTGTGTGTATGTGTACCTGTTCAACTTGTCAGATTCACAGAATATGTTCAACATCTTTAAATTTCCTCTTTCTTAAACAGAGCAGATCATTGTGGAAAACACCGTCTGTTTCCGTCACCCCAAAGGTGTAAGTAAACCTTTCTGTGATGGTCCGACCAGCAAACTCAAGGACAAAGGCATATAAAAAAATAACTATTTAATTTTTCAAAAAAGCTTAACAAAAGTTTTTTTTTTACAGCAAATCTCAAAAAGAAATATAAGAAAAATTGGCCCAAAAAATAATCAACTACAGCATACCAACTCAACAAACAAGACTAACTGACTATCCTCAATGAACACACAGGGGAATTTATATACAAAGGCTAGCCTACACACACACACAAGGAGGGGCGGGGAAGAAAACAAAAACAACCAATACATAAACATAAATAACAAATTCAAATCACAACATTTTACTTTAACACAACTATAAAACAAAACAACCTAACACCGTAAATATTATAACAATAGAGCGAAAGGAAGATGTCAATAGGGCGAGAGGAGGAGTCTTCCACATCAAATTTCCTGCTTCCCGCAGCCTGATGGTTCGTTCCAATTACAATCAACTCCTCCCAGCCAGTCCTTCAACTCAACCAAAAACAAAATAGTTAATATTCTAAATAAACCAAGCATTTACTAAAATGTGTGCACCCAATCTAGTAAACAACTTAATACCAAAAACCCACCACCAAAGAAAAAGTGATATTACCATTATAAATATTATCAATATAAAACATTAACTAAATACTAACACTGAAGAAAGAAATACTAACACTGAGAAGATGGAGGAACCTCCTCACCTTCCTAATGTCTGACTTTCTATATTTAGTTTATTTACAACAATTCAAATTCATACCAATACAATTCAAACATGCAAATAGATTCGATTCAGTGACATTAAGAGGAACCTCAAATAAAAGGCTATAAAGAACCTAATTTAGTCTGCATGTTTTGTTGAACAATCAGGTGCTCATAATGTCTAACAGAGGTTACAGTAGCATTAGCATGTAGCTCCTACCATAATCAGCCTCAGATATTACAAAACAAACAACCAATAATATTAATCCTGAGCTAAACATGGAAAAACACACAATTATCTCTGCAGATCTTATTATGTTAAATTTACACAATCAGAGCTGCTTAAGACCTGTTTTAAACTACAGAGCGCACTTACCAATGTTGGCCACCAGGAGTCTCTTGACACCTTGACACAGTAAATGAGAAACATTCAATGCAAACCAAAAATCTCTCAGTGCTCTAATTAACTGCCTTTCCAACAATAAATAATATTTATTGACAATAAAACTGAAACCAGATGCTGCTAATTTGCTACATTTTTGTAAAACAAGTTTCCTGAAATTCATTTTATGTAGAAATATGTTTATCAAACTTGCTGAGCTCCACATCAAAGGTCCTTTCATTCTGTCATATTGGCTTTATTTTGAAAACCTGTCATGTTCAAAGTATTGATGCAGAATAGATCAGGGCAGAAATCTTGTCAAGTTCAATGACTGCTAAGAAAAGAGTCTTTAAAAATGTCTGTCAATTCTGCCCTCCATGGAAAAAGCACAAGAGAACCTGAAGTTATCGGCTAAAATATCTGAGAAAAAAAGAGATTAATATGATTATAAGCATTACCTGTGAACCTCTAAATAAGTAATTAAGATATAAACTCTTCTATATAAAGCCAAAATGAAAATATGGATTTATGAAAAGAAAATGTGTATTGACTCCAGTTTTTTGTCGTTCATCAGTCTTTCTTGAGCAGATGGTAGATCCCAACACAGCAAACAGAAATCTGATACTGTCACTGGACCACAAACAGATGAAGGCTGTGAAAGAGGAGCTGCCATATCCTGACAATCCAGAGAGGTTTGACACCAGGAAGCAGGTGCTGTGCACTGATGGTCTGACTGGTCGCTGCTACTGGGAGGTCCAGTGGGAAGGAACAGTCAGAATAGGACTGTCATACAAAGAATCAGGAGGAAGGGGAGGGTGACGAGTGCTGCATTGGTGGGAACCATCAGTCCTGGGCTCTGTCATGCAGTCCTCAGAGTTTCACTGCCTGGCACAACAACACACCAACAGAAATAAAACAGTTCGAAAACACCAACTCCAACAGGCTGGGAGTGTATTTGGACTGGTCTGCAGGCACGGTGTCCTTTTACTCACTTCCTGACATAGTTTCCTCCATGAAAAAGATTCACCTTCATACGTTTCAGACCACATTCACTGATCCACTCTATGCTGCATTTGGGTTTGAACAAACCCAGGAGGGTGAGGATGAATCCTCTTCAGTTTCCCTGATGCAGGTTGAATAATGAGGCCTGATCCTTTAGAGAAGAATATTTTGCAAAGTGAGCACAGCAGCACTCAGAGTCAGGTGGACAGATTCATGTATGTATATATCTAATACAACAAGATTATAGTTCAGATCAAATGGGCCGTCTTTGCAAACGGCCCATTTGCAAAGATAATAATCAGAGAACATATCAAACAAAATCCACACACACATAATCCAGAAACTCAAATCTGTTTTGATTTCATTCATCGCTCGTAATAAACTATCAAAGCCTTAACATTAAAATATACTTGAATAAACAACATTGGTTATATTTGCCCATGTTTGTGTGTGAATGAATGTCTCAATATCAAGAAAGAACCATGAACTCATCAAAAGTCAAATCTTCAAAAGCTAAACTCTTTTTATGACAGCGAACCTTCAGATTCAGGTTATGAAGATGATAATGTTTAAAAAAGTAATAATTTCAAACAAACTTTTAAAAGTCACTAACAACAGCGCTGTTGAGTTGGTTTATTCAATTAAATTAACTTGTCCTCTGGGTTTGTTGTCTGCAAAATAAAAGATTTATAAAAATGTGTTTTTAATTCTTAGCAATTATTTTCCCCTTTCTAAAGGAAATATAGATTTGGATTTTCAACTCGCCGACATTGTGAAACTTTGCATTTAAATAAATGCAAAGTTTTAGTGAACAAAATAAATCATTCTGTGGGTGAATTTGATTAATTGTTATTTAATATTAATGCAGTTTTTTATGTATCTGAAGTTTTGCTGACACTTTGATTTCATTATATTGAATCAGATTACTATATGCTGTAATTTTATTAGCAGTTCTAAAGTGTTTATATGCTAAATGTCGTGACTGTCTTTGTAAATGTGCACCTCTGTGTTGGATTGGGTTGTGTGTGTGATAAATATAGTCTGGTATTAAACTCATGAGGCCTAGAGATCCCTGTCTCAGTATTTTCCATGTTTAAAGTTAAATCTGCCATTTGAATAGATTCACTTCACCTTATTATAATCAGCTCAAACATAAATCTGAATGGAAAACGTATCAGAATCATTAATATTCATTAATATTCTATATTTCAATATTGATCCTTTGCATTAAGGGTCAAAGGGCTTTAACCTTCATCCTGCAGTGCCCCATTCGAGCCACTAGAGGACAGAACTTCCCTCTTCATCAGAGGCTGCCAACCTGCTTTTCTATGCAACAGATTCAGCAAAACCATTTAAGTGACAGAGAAATGTTTCCTTTAAAGGAAAAATTGCCTTATTAAGTCAGTTAATGGGTTATTTTTTTAACAAAAAAATGTTAAAATGCTGATTAAATCTGAAATCTGGTGCTTCATTAACTCTCCAGCAATTAGGATAAAGTTAATTATAAAGACCGTTTTCAAAAGCTGCTGAAAAATAATAATGTTTTCATTCCTAATTTTAAGAAATAATCAGTTTCTGGACAACTTGTGATTCCAGTGAAACCAAAATTTAAAACCAAAACTGCAGCCTTGGATAAAGGATCCATTTTAATAATGTTGGTTTTGATTGTGGCAGCATCATGCATGTTCACACAACACAAGAAAACTGCTAAGTTTATCACTATTTCTACAAGAAAGATTAGGTACTAATTTACAGACATGATGCAAACGGCTGTAAAAAACAAGATATTCTAAAATATCGGTGGCGTTTTACTGCGATCCGTCCAGATTCAACTCAAAAACTCTGGTCAGAAACATGATGGGTAAAATCTGCTAGAGAGCAACATGGTTAAGTTTTCCATTGCTTGTAAAGTTGCCAGTAAAAGTCAATGCAGCAAAAGAAAAGAGGGAAAGAGGCAAAACAAAAGTTTAGCATCTATAATAGTGATAATCGATAAATAGATATACAGCTGACATTTTAAGGATGAATTTCTTAAGACATAAAGAATTTTATGAGCTTATTCTGTATTAATTAACATCCTAACAACAAGGTTGACATAGAAGCATAGCTGTTGTAATAAACAATGATGAGCATCAATCTCTGCAGAACCAGCATTTCCAGTCAGTAAAGTCTGAGATTAAAACAGAAACAATCCTGCAGCTTGTGAAGTTTTTGGAGCAGCTCTGTGGAAACAAATGAACCTGGTTGAAGTTAAAATGTTGACACCAGATCGTTTTCTCCTTTCAGGGACGACATTTTCAGAAGAACAAGATAAACTCCAGGCTCTTGGAGAACAACGGCCTCAAAAGGATTAAACTATGTTTTTTATTAACTTGTTTTTATTATCTTGTTTTATTAATCAAGATAATAAAAAAACTACCAGCTTCTGTTATACTATTCTAAACCAGGCTCAGTTTTATGTTTACGTGTCAAACAACTTTGCATCTTTCATTTCCATAACAAAGAAAAAAAATGGAGTTTAGAGTTTTGATTTAATTCATTAAGAGAAAAAAACACCCAGATTTTCCACTAACCCTGTAATTATCACAGCAACACCTGCTTAAAGTCATGCAACTCGGGTGGATTTAAGTTCAAACTTTGACTAGTTCTTCAATTCCTTTGGTTCAGATTCTGTTGCTTTTTGAAGATTTCTTTGCCTCCATGTTGTCTTAGAGATGCCATGTTGAAATAATTATGAAATAATTATGTTATTTCATAATTAATAATTATGTTTATTTAAGTTTATCTGGGATTATCTTTTAATGATCAAATATTGAGTAATTTAAGCATGACCTGAGAAAGAGAGAAACATTTACAAAGACTTGTTCACACTGACATTTCTGATCAAACATACCAAACGCTGCCAGCAGAATCCAGCAGAACCAGTCGGACCCGACCTGAAACTGCTGCTGAATCAACTAAAGAAAGATGGCACGATCATTACTCGTAAGCCAACAAAAGCTATGCTAAGCACCGGCTTGCCAACTAATTCCCGAGCTTTCATGCCTGCAGGCGGCATGTCAGGCGACTGTAAATTAATAAAAAAAATCCAAATGTAATGGCTCTACATAATGATTGTGCAGTCATTTAAGTTTTATTTAGCATTATTTTTTATTTGTACTTATCTTGTTTTCTGGTTTCAAGAGTAAAAGTCTCCAGATTCTCTATTCTATTTGTTTGCTTTCTGCTAAAACCAGAATTATAAAAACAAAAGTATAAAACTAGTAAGTTAGCTTTCTCCCGTCCCATGTGAATTAATACATTTGCAGCAGAAACTGGAATAAAAAACACTTGGAGATTTTGAGTTTTTACAGTGTAAAACCATTATTAAAATAAATGGAGAAGAGTAGGAAAAAGTAGGTAAAGTAAGTGCAGCGACGGCTCAGAAACATTTAAGCCTAAGAAGAAGAACAAAGTGCAGCAGTGCATTGTTGATCGAAGTAATGATGATGTGGATCAATTTTGGAGACATTTAACAAAGGGAGGTGAAAGTATTGTCACAATATGAAAATAAAACAGAGGAAGCTGATAAAAATGAAGCAGAGCTAATAGCAAAGGCCTTTTATGGCGTATTAACTGAAAAACATTTGTTTTTTATGTGAAGAATAGGGAGGTTGTCTTATGATGTGCTTCACAGTGTTTCCACTATATAAATGCATGATAGGTATTTGTGAATCTAAATAGAAGGACAAACAGACAACGCAAGTGAATTTTATGAAAGCTTTTGCAAAACGAGAGAACCCAGCAAACTGCTGCTTCCAGCCGTTCACTGAGCGCTCTGAAGACCCTTTGTTAGGGCTTTCTCTTTTATTACAAAGTAGAAAGTAGAAAAAGGAATGTGGAGGGAGGCAGATAGGAGTATCCCAAAGATACAAGTGGCTTCAAGGTCTGTACACAGCTGCAGCTCCAAAGTCTAACAAGTATGAGAGCTTTTCTCAGGGATGTGTATAATAAATCTATTATAGCTACCAATGTAAGAATGATAACAAAACATAATTATTCTAACATTCCCCCCTGTTTATAATTCTTACGTAGTAACTATGCAAAAAATAGTATAAAAAGAAAAAGAATGGATGACACATGTTATACAAGAGTTGTAGAATACATAATATATAATATAAGAAGGATAGAAAAAAGAAATGTAAAAGAAACATTGAAAACCAAATGCATATAATGTGTTAATAATATAATAATGTTGAATGTAAGAATGAGAACACAGAAAAAAACAACAACTCAAAAACAAACAAACAGCAGAAAATCAAGTGCAGTTATCATCACTAACACCATTTGTTTTCACATTTTCAGTGTAGGAGTCATCAAGCAAATGATTGAATCTGTTTATTAATTTACAAGACATCATCTCATGTACTCATTTTCCAGTCATCTTCTTTCTTCTGGAGCAACATGTAGTCCTCATCTGTGTCAGAGATTACCCTGACCAACTGATAGCTGAGCAGAGCAGTGTTAAATGTTTTTAACAGCATGCTTTGAAAACATAAAATGATGCAGGTTGTGAACAGACAGAATAGGATCAGTCCAGTCAAGATGGGTGTTCCAATGTTAAACAAAAGCTGCCACCAGAGTCTGGAGGTCAGCCAAGAAAGAAAGTCAAAAGTTTGTGAGCCCTGAGTTGCACTGTCCACAGAGTTCTTAAGCTCTTCCAAATCATGCAGGGCATCATGAATAGTTCCACCAGTTTCTTTCATCTCATGTTGAACCTATGATCTTGCAGACGCTTCCTTGAGAGGTTGTGAGAAAAGCCAATACAACACGGTTTTCAAAAGCATGTAAGCTCCATCTCCACACAGGAAGTACCAGTCAGCCATCACCCGTTGACCATAGTCTCCTGGCACTATGGCGCTGCAACGAGCTTTCTTCTGTCGTCCTCTCGTCTGCTGAGTGATGTCAAACGAACCTCCTTTCCTGAAGCAAATTGTGACAGTCTGGATTGTCGTTCCAGATGCTGCATCCTGAGGTTGGCTCCTGACCTCTGCAGGCGATGCAGTCGATGTATTCCGGTGTTGTTTCGCAGAAGGTGTAAACTGTGTTACACAGGTTCCATGGGAGCATTTATTTTACATTGATAGTTTCAAAACAATAATTTAAGTGTTAAATTAAATATTTGCATATAACTTAACATTTGACAACTTCCTTCAAGTGATGTGAAAAAAAGCTGTGTTCCCATTTTGGTCCAAGATCAATAAGATATCAATCAAATCAATCAAATTTTATTTGTATAGCACATTTCAGCTACAAGGCATTTCAAAGTGCTTTACATCATAAACACAAAACACAAAGGCATGCAACATAGAATAAAATACCAAGTTTTTTTTTTTTTTTTTTCTTCCCTCTCTTTCCCTTTCTTCCCCCTTCCCTTTGACACGGAATTTAAGCGCCTGTTACAGCCGGACTCCGCCGTCCGTTTAACCACGGGTATTCGCCGGGCCCCGTTGCCCACAACAGGAAAAAAAAAAAAAAAAAAATTACATACATATCCACAAAATCAAATCCATACATATTACATTTCAAATGCAACTCTAAACAGGTGCGTTTTTACTCCCACAGTCCGTATTTATATGGATATCATTGAATACTTTGACTAGGCCAGTCTCCGTGCTGTGGTGAGCACGAAAACCAGACTGGAAAGTGTCAAAGCAGTTGGTCATCATGAGGAAACTATTTAATTGTTTACACACAGTTTTTTCAATAACTTTGCTGATGAATGGGAGATTTGAGATTGGCCTGTAATTCTGCAATAGTGATTTGTCCAGGTTGTTCTTTTTTAACAGTGGTTTGATGACTGCTGTTTTCAAAGCCTGGGGGAAAACACCTGATGTAAGCGATGAGTTTACGATGTGGATCAGATCAGTAGCAATAACAGGCAGGACTTTGTTAAAGAAATGTGTGGGTAGGACATCCAGACAGCAGGAGCTTGAACTTAATTGATTTATAATTTCTTTTAGAGTTTTATAATTAAGTAGTTTAAAATGGGTCATTTTTTTCTGTATTTGTTTTGTTTTGGTACAGAAATGGTTCTGGCTTTAGAGTTGATGTGCAGATTAATCCTCTGATTTTTGGATTTTCTCTGAAAAGAAATCAGAAAACGTATTACAGGCAGCATTAGATTGGAATTCAGGTGGAAACGTCACAGGAGGGTTTGTGAGCCTGTCAACTGTTGCAAATAAAGTTCGAGCATTATTGATGTTTTTGTTTATGACATCTGCAAAGAAAGCCTCCCTTCCATGTTTTAGTGTTAAGTGATAGTTACGTAGTCTTTCTTTATAGATGTCATTATGAACGTAAAGTTGAGTTTTACGCCATTGTCGTTCTGCCCTGCGGCAGAGTTGTCTTGCAGACCGAACTATTTGTGCATTTCTCCATGGAGATTTCTTTCTACCAGTCAAAACCTTTACTTTAATTGGGGCAATGGAATCAATGATATATGAAACTTTAGACTGAAAATCATCTACCAAATGATCTACATCATTACAGCTTAAGGGTGAGGAGGAAGAGTAGATTTGATTAAATGTTTCTGCTGTGTTTTCTGTGAAAGAACGTTTTGTGACAGTAGCTGTTTGTCCAAGTGGGTCAAAGAATAAAGAACCTTCAAAGATAACAGCGAAGTGATCCGACAGGGCGACATCAGTTACAGAGACATTGGAAATATTCACACCCTTACTGATAACCAGGTCCAGTGTGTGTCCTTGAGTGTGTGTTGCTTGTTTAACATGTTGTGTTAAACCAAAATTTTCTAAAATATCAGAGAGCTTTTTTGCTCCTCTGTTTTCGGGTTTGTCCACATGAATGTTAAAATCACCAACAATTATTAAACAATCATAATCAATGCATATGAGAGAAAGAAGATCATTCAAGTCAGTTAATGAAATTTTCCACATATGCTGGAGTTTTGTATAAAGTTAGTGTCAAAGTTCGTTTGAAGCCTTTAACCTGAATTCCAAGATACTCAAAAGATGTGAAATGACCGAAAGAGATTTTACTACAGTTTATGGTATTTTTAAATATAGAAGCCACGCCTCCTCCTTTTTTATGTTTTCTGTTCTCACTTAAAAAATTGTAGTCAGGAGGCGCTGATTCAATGAGTACAATTTGGTCATTATCGTCATTCAACCATGTTTCTGTCAGAAACATAACATCAACATTATACTCGGTGATGAAATCATTAATTAACAGAGCTTTAGCACAGAGTGATCTGATATTTAAAAGAGCTACTTTTAAGTGGCTTGGAGGCCAAAACGTCTGAGGTTTTCTTAGGCAGGGGATCATCTGAGGTTTGAATTAGGACCGCTGTATTTCATATTTCTGGTTTTTGTAAATTTCTTGTAGTGATCCGGACAGGTAATGTCCTGTTCTGCAGAACCCGGGGGCCAGACACATTCTGGATGGAGACGGGTGTAAAGATAATATCTGGTCCCCGGCCTCAGACCTCAGAAACGCAGAGTGATGGATCCTCTGGGAAGTCAGGGGCAGGTTGCTTAAATGTATACTTGACAGGTGACTGATGCACAAACAATGAGCCCTGAGGCACACCCCGTGTTCGCAGCGTTTAAAAGGTGGGAGGCTGAGCTGCTTCTGCATCCAGCCTCAGACTCCTGGACTGACAGGTAGCCTCTTCTCCTCCACTCACATTCCTCTCTTATTGCTTTAACAAACCGCTTTTATCTTCCAAGACTTGAACTGTTATCTTAACAACAAAACTCTGTTTAGATTTGGATTTTTTCAGGTCAGAAGCTTCCCTGCAGAAAAGCAAGATGTTTAGAGTTTTCTTCTTCTTCTTCCTCACCATCTCGATGGCAAGGACGGCGGCTGTTCCTCTGGTAAGTTTGAAGGGAGACAAATAAAACTAATTTGTTTCATCCAACATAGGGAAGCCTAATGTGTTTAGATATATTGGGTTTGCAATGCAGCATCAACAGCAAATATCCAAACCATCATGAAGCAGAAGAAATGTGGTTGTCATTAAATGCTGAAATCTCTGTTTGTGTTGCAGAAAGCAGATGACAGTGAAAACCAAATCAGTGAGTAGAAAAAATAAAAGAAACCTGAAGTGAAACTGAAATCTCTGACATGTGGATTTCTTTCCTTCCTCCCACAGATGAGGACATGGATGTCACAGAAATCATCTCCAAAGCAAACGAAGGCATAAGTAAGAGAGAAATTTCACACAACCCAACAGCTTTGAATGTAATTTTATATTTGCAAGTCAAGACAAAAAAATAATCATCATCTATTAATAAATCGACTGATTCATTTCTCAGAAATTAGCTTAATGGTTTGCCTTTGTCAAATCTTCAAGCCTGATAAGAAACTGGATATTTTTTAATCTGCATAAGGAACTGTCCCTACATTTCACTAGTGATCAATCGGTTTATTTGCAGTCTGTACAATTTCTAACCAGGATAGCAAAGCATTTTAAAAATATTGTAAAAGTATAAAACAATACATTGGTTCCTTGTGTGTAATAAGAATAAGTAGTAAAAGACTCTGTACTCTCCTGGAGTGCTTTCATTGGCCAGCTCAATGCAGCATGTCTTGTTCAAGATGCAGAGGTCAAAGAATACACAAAAATCCTTTGTGTCATAAGAATCAATGTTCTTCACTCTGTTGTGTGTTTTGTGTTTCTGCAGAGACTCCACTGGTCCACGGTGACATTGCTCCGAGCAAATGAGGAACGCAGACCCATGCACCGCCACCGGCTGCAAATGGCCCAAAACTGGAAAATATGTCTACCCGTCTACATCTCCAGATCTTACTGTGAGCAAAACCAGCACCTGAATAAACACACAAGACTTTAAAATTGATGCAAACTTTTCCAAGTTCCTTCATGTTTATTTCAGAAGGCAGAGGGAACAGTAGATGATGTCTGAGTTGGAGTTTGTTTTGTAGTTAGGACCTTGGTGTAAGATGTTTTGTTTTGCAGCCACGGCAGAGCGTGACATCATCATCAATGACCTGGTGAGCTTCCACGCCTCGACCTGCATTCGCTTTGTCTGGAGGACTTCAACACGGCAAAGGGACTTCCTTCACTTCTACTCAGGATCCGGGTAGGAACTCAGTCACATACCGTGACTTTTACTTCCACACATTTCCACTGATTTCCTCCTGATCTCCCCGTCAGGTGCTGGTGCTACCTGGGCCGTCAGGCGGACAACAACTTGTGTCTCTCAGGAAAAATGGCTGCATGCATCACTCCACGGTGCGGCATGAGATCAACCACGCTCTGGGCTTCCACCACGAACATGTCCGCTCTGACAGAGACTCCTTCGTCCAGGTCCTCACCCAGAACATCATCCCAGGTCGGCTCAGTCACACAACCGTGGCTTAATGCTTCTATCTGCAGAACATCTTGGTTAGATCTGAAAACAGAAGTATTTTAAACAAGTCATACATTTCTGTATTTTGCACATTTGGACACAAATGAAAAAAAAAAACTATTTGCATTCAGATCCATTCAGCCATTCATAGGGAACTTAATACTTTCCAAATGACCAAAATCAGAGAACTCAGCAGGTTTTGTGTGGGAAGTTTGGAAACTGACATTTAAACTGTAAGATCACATTGCCTCATGTTCTACTTTTATCTATTGCAATGGAAAAGTGACATTTTCTGAAATAAGGTGACAATTTAAAAAGTTAACTTTTTTTCTTAATCAGGGAAGGAACACTTGAGAAGGTGCAGACTAACAACCAGGGCACTCCCTACGACTTCAACTCCATTATGCATTACTCCAAGTGAGTCTTGGCTTCAAAAATACCTTCTATTGTGTTACACACAGCTTGCTGTTTTCAGTCTGACTGTGACTGCAGATGCATTTTGTTCATCACTTCCTCCTTCTTCCAGGACCGCCTTCTCCAGAAACGGCCAACCGACTCTCCTTTCCAAAGCTAATCCTTCCCTCAACTTTGGAAGAGCCTTATCGATGAGCGTCAACGACATCGCCCGCATCAACAGGCTCTACGATGCTGTGAGTAAAATATTGATCTTTTCAAACATTTCTCTAGCATTTCCAGCAGCTGTATGACTTACGGTACTTTTTCTCTCAGCTTAAGTTTCAACACCATGAAGGAGAAACTTCAGCTCGCCAGCTGACCTTCGGCTCTGACCTGCTCCTCTCTCAAAATCTCAGAGCTACAGAAACTCTTCCTCTGCTGTCTCATTTACTGCATTTAACTACTTAACTACATAACTGCTGAAGACAGTTGCTGAAGAAACAGATTTTTGGGTATTACATCTCAATCTGTTAATGTCAGAATACATATTGCTGCTTATTGGTGAAGGATTTCTTATCAAAAAAGGTTTTCTTTTATATGGTTTGGCTTTTTTTGCATCTGCTATAAAAAATGGAAAGGAATGTTTCAATTGAAGATAAATCTAAGGGGAATTTTGGTTAAGTAAATTATGTTGTGACATAAAAACTGTGTAAGATGGAAAGATGGACTGGACTGGTATAAAATATCTAAATAAAAGGCAATTATTCAAGAATGTACAATCTATGGAAATGTGAAATGTAAAAGTTCCCCAATTACATTTGGACTAAAAAGGTTATCTACATAATGTTACAAGTTCTCATCCAACATGTTTTATTCTTGTGACCAACATGTTTTTTCTGAAATTTAATGGTATTGTAATTCATGTAATCCATTCAATCAAGTACCAAATAAAATTTGATCATTCCAACATCAATGTTTCTTTTCTCTCTGTAACAGTTGGACATTTGGGACAAAGATCAGGGTTTCCTTAGTGCAGCACCACAAAATAAAAGCCTCCACACTTTCAGTATGAATTGTTTAAAAATTAAATGCTAAAATAATGTAAAGCAGGTGAGATAAATAAAAGTATATATTCATAGACTATATTTGTGCTCTTATGCTAACCATAATCAGAGTTTTAAATGAGTTTAGATACAATAAAATGTTAATTCTTACTTTATTTTGAAGTAAGAATAAACATGGTTGTGACTTGTGAGACAGATGAGCAATGAAAACAAAAAATCAACTCCTCTATTTCCTCCTGCCATTGCCCTCTGAAGAAATGTTCCTCTCCTGGTCAAAAACCACCAATCAGAGCCAGGAGGAGGGGCTTAGCGCTGCTAATCATCCTCCTGTACTCTTTTAAATCTGCTATTGATTGAAAAGCAACTCCAAGTTACAAAAAACCTGTTTATCTACCATAATCTGTGGCTTTGCTAACTAGCAGGCTATGTTGCGGTGAGCCAGCATAGCCTGTAGTTTTGTAAAAAGCAAGAGGATGAGAGTGATGGACAGCGCTAAGACCCTCCTACTGCCTCTGATTTGCTTCTGCAGAGGATCTCGATTTTCCACAGATTATCTGTTTTATGTGATACTGTCAGAACATAATGATAATATTAACAAGTATGTAAAAATATTTTTTCTAGAAAAGTTACATTCTGGTGCTGTAAGTGATGAAACTTTTGTGATGGATACTCCTGTTACAAAGGATGTAGCTTTTAATTTGTTAGTTGAGATACAGAAACACTGACTTACAAAATGCCAGTGTGCTTTGTGTCATAATATAAACATATTTCTGTTCTTTATGTGGTCAATATCATGACCTCCCCTGCACAAATGTTCTAGAATGTTATTAGTCGATAACAACTCTACTACTTCCAATGAAAGAATAGGCAAAATAACAATGACAGGATAAAATAAGCAATGAAAGCAGAAGAAATATTGACTGAATCGCCCTAATCCTCCAGCTCCAAGGATTAAAAGAAAAGGAAAACAAACGAGTTTTCAGAAGAGATTTAAAATCACCTGGGAGAAAACAGCCCAACATTTATTTCACTTTCTCATCTGGAAGAGCTAAAAGCATTTTGTTTTCAGTTGGACTTCTGTTTTTTCCATTTTGTATTTTTGTAAAAACAGATTTGCTTCTATGTTCACGTGAGCTGCATGTTGTTAAAAGCTGCTACATTGTGCAAAGACGGGACCAAACAGTGATGCACTTCACCTGCAACTTGTAACAGCACTGGTTTATTTTGGGAACAGATTGTCCCATCTGGATTAATGATGGATATAAAAAGCTTGGTCAGCAGTTTCTTGTGTCAGACGGGATCTGAGCCTCAGCTGCTCCGTCAGGTAAACGGCTCTCTGACTCTTCTTTAACTCCCATTTGTTTTCTTCATCATGTTCACATGCTTTCAAACTGAAACAGAAAGAAAAACATATTTTCTTTTCGTGTCACGATGAAGCTTCAGGACCTTCATCATGATCCCGGTTTTTCTGTCCCTTCTCTTCAACTCAGTGGAAACTATCGACACGGTAAGTTTATGATGGGATCAGTTCGTTTTACTGATTCACCTCACAGCTTAGACAAAACCCAAGATTTATGAAAGGCTGTTCTTTGTTTTGATTGTATTTATTTTTTAAAAAAAGAAAAGTTTCAACATGTAAAAGACCAAAATGACGCAGTTTTCTTCCATCTGTGTTCCAGAGTCCTGTAGTAGAACCTGCTCAGTATCCCAGTGAGTTTGAAACAAAGATCAATTTTATCTGACACAGCAGAGGCATAAATTTAACCAAAGGTTCTGGCAACATTTTTCTCAGAAGAGTTTATGGATATCTTTAAAAGCATCCCACAACCACAAGCTGACAAAGGTGAGACACAAGCTCACAAAAACAAAAACACCCAGCAGATAATAATGAGAAAAACGTATCATTTTAACTCTAATCCTTAAAATAACAACAAATACGCATGGTTTTGATGTCAGATGAATTTAAAATTGCAGTCTTGTTTTTGCATTCCTGTCTGTGTTTGTCTGTCATTTGCTGTGTCGCAGAGCCAAAGCGATATGATGACATTGCTATGCCAAAAATCTTAAAGAGGAATGCAGACCCGTGCACCATCACAGGCTGCAAGTGGTTCAAATCCGGAGAGTACGTCTACATACCGTACTACATCGACACTAATTACTGTAAGCATCATGTGACAAAATAGGCAAAAAAACTGACAGCTGAAGTTAAAATGACTAAACCCTCTGCTGAAACTTTAAGTTTTTTCAAAGATTTCTCAGGTGCTGTTAAACAGATCAATGATGTTTCAGTATGACTTTTCCAAACATCCTGGTTTTATTTTGGATTCTTACAAAACCAATTATTACCCTCTAAAGAACTGGCCTATTGATTTAGCCAAAGTGCAAACCACTGCTGTGAAATCATGTGCTTTCACTTGCATTCAGTCAATCGACAATAGAGAGACATTAGGGGCAGGCTTTCATCAAATCTCATTTTGACAGGTGCCACGCCCCTTTTACAGGAAGTCCCGCCTTAGAGGACAGGAAGTCCCGCCTTAGATGAACGGAAGTCCCGCCTTAGAGGAACGGAAGTCCCGCCTTAGATGAACGGAAGTCCCGCCTTAGAACACCGGAAGTCCCGCCTTACACCCATCCCATCCCTCCCTCCCTCCCTTTCGAATGTGACGACGTGCCCCCTCCTCCTCCCTCCTCCTCCTCCTCCCTCCTCCTCCTCCTCCTCCTCCTCCTCGTCCTCCTCCTCCCGTCCTCCCTCCTCCTCCTCCTCCTCCTCCTCCTCCTCCTCCTCGTCCTCCTCCTCCTCCTCCCTCCTCCTCCTCCTCCCTCCTCCTCCTCCTCCTCTTCCTCCTCCTCCTCCTTCTCTTGATTTTTTCTTTTTTAAAGAGTAATACCAATACAACAACAGTTATTTAATCAAGAAAAATGTATATAATTATATACTATGCCTACTGAAGTTTAAATAGATTTGGAATGGAGATGTTACTTCTGATTCTGTGCCTGGCCTACGACTGGGGTCTGAGCTGGGGGCTTGATCAATATAGGTACGGCCTGTGAAATCCCTTCGGGGGTCGTTCTCAGTGACATATGGTCTGTGTGTTAGGTTTTTCTGTTTCTCTCTGCTGAATTCAGAAAATGCCGTATATCTGACTTTCTTTTTAAGAGTAATACAGCACCAACAACAGTTATTTAATCAAGTAAAATGTATATAATTATATACTAAACCTAGTGAAGTTGAAATAGATGCCGGAGATGTTGCTTCTGATTCTGTGTCTGTGTTCAGCCAGGCCTACAACTGGAGGTCTGAGCTGCGATACGCAGGGCCTGCGAGAGAAGGAATGTACTAGTTGCATACTTGCAAACTTGCAGGATGCAGACAGAATGATAAATTAGCCACCTCGGGGGAATTCAGAGCGATACAGAATGACAAATTAGCCACCTCGGGGGAATTCAGAGCAAGGCCCTCATGAACCCTGGTGGTTCATGAGGGCAAACCAGACCACATCTGGTTTCTCTGTTTTCTCTCTGTTTATTTTTTTAAGACAGAAGAAATGTTTAGAAACCACCCGCTCTCCTGTCATACGATATTACAACAGGCTTCTGATTTTTCACAAGTAAAGCTCCTCAGCTGCGCCGCAGCGGGTCAATGCAGAGGGGGGAGTGCTAATTGCCTTGTTGTGTGTCTGGGGCAGTCGTGAGGGAAAAAAAAAAAAGCCCCTGCCCTCTGCAAATACATACGTCTAAAGAAAACCTGCTATTTAACTACATTATTTATGGTAGCATGACTAGTTAGTACTGACTACAAGTTTGTGATTTCTTTCATGCTTTCTCCAAAATAGTAAATGCCGGTTTAAACACATTTGAAACTCATAGATTTTTCTGTAACACTCACTAGTGTGATACATTTCAGTAAATGTTTCTCATTTGTACATGTACTTCTTAAGAATATGTGACTGTTTGTAAGCAGGCCAACGGGAGGTTATTCAAATTAAACTTTTAACTTTCCTTGGTTAAAGAATTTGTCCAGAATTTTCCAAAATTTATCCTCGCATCATTGTAAATGCTACTTTGGTTCAATTTTTTTCCTGCTGCTGAATCAACTGATCTTCCCAGAGCTTCATGCTTTCTCCAAAATAGTAAAACGCCGGTGTTAGATATTTTTAACATTATCATTTTGTTGTTACTTTAGTTTATATTCAGTCTAAAGTATTATTGTGATTTAGTATAAACTGACCTGGAGGTTACAACTGTCTTCATGCGAGATAGTAAAACTTTATGGTTCTCAGACCCTAAAGTTTTCTCTGGTGTTTATCTACCCGGTCTTAGGTGACAGTTTGACCCAGAGCTGAACTGGGCTCAGATTGTAAATTAGATATCACACCTGGAACTGAGTTGTTGGTCTGTTTGTGTTAAATGTTTTACGACCTCTGTTGTTTGATGCTTTGACAATAAAGAGGGAGCTCACGTGAAAGCAGATCAGAACTCTCTATTGAAGAGCTTGGAGGAGCTGTGATCGGGATTTCTCCTTCTGCAGAAGCCTGACCATATTTAATTCATATACGTTGTCTGTGGTTATTTTATTGTAGGTTCGAGGAAAATACCTAACATTTATTGGTGCCGAAACCCGGGATCTCTCAACCCCCCGCTGTCAGGCAGAGGAACGCGCTGAATCCGTGCACGGCCAGAGTCAATTGGAGACCTGGAAAGAAAGACCCAGGAAGCAAATTCTTCGCTGGGCCAGCGACACATGTCCGACTTTGTCTGTCAACGGCGGAGTGACGAGATCCGACTGGACAACTTGAGAACTACGGAAACGTAGGTGAATTAAATGGTTATTTATTATTTTTTTTATTTTTTTAAGGTGTGAGTGCCCTTGTCAAATGGCGTTTTGACTAAAACTCTGGGAGGGGAGTATCCTTGTTAAACGATGTTTTTAACTAAAGCTCTGAGGTTTGAGAATCCTTGTCAAATGGCGTTTTGACTAAAACTCTGGGAGGGGAGTATCCTTGTTAAACGATGTTTTAACTAAAGCTCTGAGGTTTGAGAATCCTTGTCAAATGGCGTTTTGACTAAAACTCTGGAGGGGAGTATCCTTGTTAAACGATGTTTTTAACTAAAGCTCTGAGGTTTGAGAATCCTTGTCAAATGGCGTTTTGACTAAAACTCTGGGAGGGGAGTATCCTTGTTAAACGATGTTTTTAACTAAAGCTCTGAGGTTTGAGAATCCTTGTCAAATGGCGTTTTGACTAAAACTCTGGGAGGGGAGTATCCTTGTTAAACGATGTTTTTAACTAAAACTCTGGGAGGGGAGTATCCTTGTTAAACGATGGTTTTAACTAAAGCTCTGAGGTTTGAGAATCCTTGTCAAATGGCGTTTTGACTAAAACTCTGAGGTTTGAGAATCCTGGTTGAACAGCGTTTTAACTAAAAATATACGCTGGAAAGGACAGGTGTTGTTAGAACCTTTCTCTTTTCGAGGAAACCCCATAAGGGTAAATCCTCATGCAGATGGGATGTTGAATTTTGCTGTCTTGTTATTACTATATGTCATTGCTGGTGCATGCTGCTTTGTTGATGTGTGCGTATGCGTGAAAGACTGTGTGGAGGTTTAAATACGGCTCTGTATTTTACCTCATATAAAACAGTAGGGGGTAAGCAGCAAACCTCTTGTGGATGCAGAGGCAAGATTCTCCCACTCGAAAGAGTTGAAGTGGAGAATACCACAACAAGGTATTTTAATTGCTGGCCTACTGAAAAGATCTCCAGTTCATAGGACTCCCTAGGAGTCAACGAACCTGGACTAAATTTAAATAAATAAAAAATTTTGAAGCCAAAACTGCAAGTGATTTGAATAATGGAAAATGCAAATTCGTGTAATTCCTCACTCGTTGAGGGCCCCGATGGGGATGAGAAATACATGCTGTCCAGATTTCCTGGTAGCATGGTATACATAAAAAAAATAAAAAAATGGAAAAAGAAATATAAAATAGATGGGAAGCTAAAAAATTGATCAATGGAAAAAAATTGGAGGCTCGTCCGGGATTCCTTACACACACGCCGCTGACGGAAGGAGTATGACGCGCTGAAATCTACCGGTAGTCAGGTTCTGCGGACCTGTTTTGAAAAGTCCCGGGGGGTAACTTCCTCGCTGGGCCAGCGTTTTAGGTCACCTCCTTCTGCCAGCAGCGGATTACCGGAATACAAACCGAGAAAGAGCAGGAATCAAACCAAGTACTGGACTAAATAGAAGAAATATGGTATAGATGGCGTGTTGAAAGTAAAACAATAGAAAAACGTGGTGTGTAAATTGGAAACAAGCGCTAGTTCGAAAAGTGGTACCAGACATCAGGAAACTATTGGTTGTTGTTAGAGCCTAACATAAGTTTGAGATATCTCTTTTTAAATGTGCACATTATTTAAAACAGGATCCTGAAGAACACTGTTTAAAGGAAGAAAATAAATAAATTAAAACATGAAAAATGTTAACCAAAAATATTGGAAAGTTTCTGAAGCTTCAGTAAAATTTAATAAAATTAAGTATAATTGCTAAACAATTTGAGTAAAGCAAAAAGATGACTCTCTTGTTTGACTATGGTGCATGTGGGACACCTTGTAGAGAATCGGTACTAAACTTAAATAAAAGAGATGATTAAAAGCAACTACAGAAAGAAGAGAGGGTTGCAAATAAAATAAGAAAATAAACATAAGAAATAATCAGAACAAAACAGAAAAAGCAACAAGTATGTTTATTTAGACTAGAGCATAATGAAGCTGCAGGGAGGAGTTGCAATCCTGTTTACAGCAGCAGCTCTGCAACTTCTACCCCCACTAGATCCAATTGACCACCATATGAATGTCAGGTTCTGTGTTTTTCTGTGTTTAATTCTGAGTTTCTGTGTCCTGAGTCTCCTCGTTGTCCTGTCTTCCCCTTGATTGTTCCCAGGTGTGTCTTATTCCCTTGATTACCCTCTGTGTATTTAGTCCCTCCTGTGTCCTCTGTTCCTCGTCGGGTCCTTGTCGTTGTTTGTCATATTGTCAATCGTCGTTTCTTTTGTCTTTGTTTGCCGCCTGCATGACTAGATGCTACCGGTGTGAGCCCTGGCTTCAGCTCAGCCGTGCTGCCTAGCCGCGGACAACTTTATTGACTGTGTTTTTTTGAACTGATATTCTTCATTAAATTTCATTATTCACCTTACCTGGATCTCCAGCGCCTGCCTCACCACCTCCACCACCACACCCTTGACAATGAAACCTCATCACAACACTAGTCTATGTTAAGGAGAATAACAAATTTAGAAATAAGCAATAGAAGACTCCCAAATTTTAAAATTAGGTGAAATAAAAACATATTCTGTGGTACAACCCTAATGGAGCAACAGATCAGTCTCCACATGTGTAAGGTTTTCATCCTTGACAGTTGGAAAACAGAACAATTAGGAGTTTCTCCAGAAATCCTTATTAGCTCTCTTCCTGCCATAAAATCACCCCCTCCAAGAGGTGAAGGAAAAATGAGGTGGAGGTGTGGATTTGTCTTGTGGTCTGACAATAGAGATTACTCAGACTAATGGAATAACCTTAAATGTAAATTGTGAAAACTAAAACTGCAAAGGATTTAAATAACCTTTTTCCGTAAGGAATAGAACTTGTTTTTCAATCTTATAGTTTTGTTCGAAACCAAAGGTTATAGGATGTTGTAGTGATGTTGCTTATTCTCACATAAGGCAGGTTTAGATGCAGCTTTAGTTTCTAAATTCAGGGAGTGGATCTGTTGAGAAACCTTAATGACTTTTCTTTGAAACAAAGGCCCCTCTTAAAGTTAAGATGCTGGCCACAAAGTTCATTTATTGGATTCTCCAAAAGACATTACAGCTCTTAATGTTTTTGTTTCTGTGTTTGGGAAA
This sequence comes from Poeciliopsis prolifica, assembly GCF_027474105.1. Lineage (NCBI taxonomy): Eukaryota > Metazoa > Chordata > Actinopteri > Cyprinodontiformes > Poeciliidae > Poeciliopsis > Poeciliopsis prolifica. The sequence goes on from NW_026562648.1 coordinate 72,285, forward strand.
GCAAATGATTTAGGTGTAATAAAAAAGATAAGCGAAGTTTTAAACATTTCACAACTGAAAAGAAACTAATTATGATGTTCTTTAAACTATAAAGTGAGCCTGTGTTGCTTATTGACCTGTTAACATACAGGAATTATTAAGTCAACAAAGAATATCCCCTAATAAAATACTTTAGTAAATGCTATAAAGGTAATTTAGACTGGGCTGTTAATACACACTGAAATTCACTGTTTGATTTGCATCAAAAGTGATTTATCCTACATTAACATATCTTTTTTGTTTTGTTTTTGGTTTTCACTGCAAGATCTGATAAAATGATGCTGAGATAAAAGTAGAAGTATAAACAAGCGAATAAATTGACATAAATCTGAGGACTTCTACATAAATAGATGGAAACTCATTTGCCAACATCTGTGCTTTTGACTGCCTTTAGAGGTTCCACATGTATGTTTATTTAAAGCTGATAACATACAATGGAGGGATTCATTCCCCCACTTAAAGCAGCAGAATGGCAACTGACTTTCTGCCTACCCCGAAAGACAGGCTGGCTGTGAAGGCTAAGCTCAGAGCTCTGGAGAACGTCGTACAGAGTTCTCTTTGATGTAGAGCCAAAAGGTACACTTAAAAACAAACCAGTTTTTCCTAAATCTTTATTTAAAGCAGCAGCAATATTGAGCCATGGTGAATCTCATGTCTCAACAGGGGGGATGGTAGGAATAACATATGGCTTTATGGCTTTAAATTCCTATTCAAAAAATTTTTGTAGGGCATGTCTAATATGTGCTAGACATAAGTCTCAGGGAAACATAAGGCCCAAACGAGGCAGGTTCCCAAAACCATCTTATCCATGTCAAAACCATGCATATGGATTTTATTGAACTTTCACAAAGTGGGCCATATAAATATTGTCTAGTGATGATTGATGCTTTTCTAAATGGGTTGAAATAGTTCTAGCAAAGCATGCAGATGCTTTGACAGTAGCTAAGGCTATTTGTAAAACTATTATCCCAACACATGGCATCGCGCAAACTGTTTATAGAAACGAATAGTACTGTGAAAAGCAGATTAAGAAAATGCACGGCAGACACTAGCCGGCCCTGGCCAGAATGGTTAGATTGGTGAAACTTAATATGAGGATCACCCCGACAGCTGATGGTCTAACACCTTTCGAAATAATTCATGGGAGAGCTTACAGATTGCCTCTGTTTGCTCCAGACTTACAAAAAGTTGATGAAGAACAGACATTAGCAGATTATATGATCAGGACCCTTAAACTGAAGGAGGTGTCCAGTGCAAATTTACTGCCTTTTGATTCTCTCCCTGCACAGGAGGCCGCTCTGATCGAGCCAGGTGACTGGGTCTACATAAAAGTCATCAAACGAAAGAAACTGGGCGAGTCCACAGTGGGAAGGACCGTTCAAGTGCTGATGACCACACCAACAGCTGTAAAGATTGCTGAAAGACCCAGCTGGATACATCTCAGTCACTGTAAGCTGCAGAGAGTGTTAAACCCCTAAATTTGGAGTAGAGAGGAAGGAGAGCTCTTTGAGAGCTTCCGGGCTACAAAGGGGAGCTACATTATAGTTGTAGTTCGTCTCAAACCCGGTGAAGGAACGCTAAGATTCTCACTCCTTTAGTTTGGGGGTTCTGACATCTCTGTACGTCAAGCAGCAATGGGGACTCCATATGACAGATGGATTTTCTGCTGCGCTGTGACTGTTGTATGTTTGATGTTTGGTGAAGGAAGCGAGCCTGAGTTCCAGTCACATGACTACAGTACCAATCTCTGGTGGAAACTGATGAACAGAACTGCTTATGAGGGACATGCTGTGAACTGCTATGTGTGCGCAACTGCCGGTTTCCATACACAACTCAGGTCTCCGACCAGGTAACATTGCTGACGACAAACAGATGTGTCTCTATGTTCTAAGCACTAGACCGCGGCGCATCCCACCACCAAGGGGAGACAGACCACGTGAGAAGGACTATTCAGCTGACCTCCGGATGGGAGAGGCAGTGCAAGGACTGTTTCAATTTTAAATTGTTCACTGGCAGACGATGTACTTCCTTTTCGTCATCTCAACAAAACTGTATGGAAAATACCAGAGATCATTTCGTTGGCAGGAGCCAAACCAGGATCTCTGAGGATCTGTGTGTATAATAATGGACATGTTGTTCTAGGGATGTTGCCCTGGCACTTGTGTAACAGAGTTTACACCTACTGCGAACCGACACAGGATTTCATCGACTGCACAGCCTGCAGGGGTCAAAGGGCGACTCCACACTGCAAAGTCTGGAAGGAAAACCCAGATTGTCACAACCTGCTTCAGAGGAGTTTCAACATCACGCATAAGACTAAGAGGAGACAAATGACAACACTGTGCAGCGCCATAGTGCCAGGAGATTATGGCTCTCAGATATTAGCAGACTGGAAAGCACAAAATGATCTACACACCCGCTCCAAGCGAACAGCTATGCCAGAGGTCAAAAGATGGGGAGGCCCTAACAACACATACTGGAGTTCCATGGGAATTCAGGATTTGGAACGGCGGAGAAAGGTTCTTTTTCCGTGGGTTGGTCTAGGAGAGATTTGATACCATGTTTGAGATAAACAGGTACGGATTATTACGACTGATCAACATCACATACCAGCTGGCCAATGGCACCATGAAAGAACTGACTGAACTGAGAAACATGGTTATGCAAAACCGTGTTGTCCTGGACTGTCTCACTGCCCTCAGGGAGGGGTCTGCAAAATCATTGGCCCAACGTACTGGAAGATTTAAAACAGTATGTTGAAAGTGGAACACGCGGCTCATCCTCTTTTGGCGCACTTCTGGACCCTGGTGGTCCTTGCTGTTAAAGCTTGTGACACCTATTCTGATTGTGTGTTAATTCTATTCTGTCTTTTTACGGGTTGCATTATTCCTTGTCTACGGAATATGATATTTAAAACAATTAACACGACTGTTATCAACTATCAGCTGACAAAGGCATCTTATGAAACAACTGAAGATGACTTGTTCCAAGTTTCTGACGATTTTCTGAACAATGATGAATTTCTGTAATCAATAAACAGATAAATTCATTTGCTGAATGACTCCAACACCGAAAATGTGGGAACAAGTGATGTTTAGGATGAGAAAACTGCATTTGATTTTTTACTGTTTATTCTTTTGTTTTTTCATGTATTTCATTATATAACTTTTATTCATTATGTATTTCTGTGTTTAGATTAGTTTTTATTATTTTCTTTTTTTTTTTTCTATATTTGGCTTCATAGCAGTTTATACACATAGTAAAATGATAAAAAGGGGGGAATGTTAGATATTTTTAACATTATCATTTTGTTGTTACTTTAGTTTATATTCAGTCTAAAGTATTATTGTGATTTTAGTATAAACTGACCTGGAGGTTACAACTGTCTTCATGCGAGATAGTAAAACTTTATGGTTCTCAGACCCTAAAGTTTCTCTGGTTTTATCTA
>NW_026562649.1:0-5000 GCF_027474105.1 Poeciliopsis prolifica
ATGACAGTACAGCGAGCGCATTTCCCAAGACTGTCAGTGATAATAAGTGTTGATGATGTTGGAAGGGAAAGTTTACAACATTTTTACATGTTGCACTTCATCAGCAAAGTGAAATTCATTGTACTGTTTTGTTCTTGATGACATTCGGGTTTCACATGGTGTAACGCTAGAGAACTAGAGAACTAGAGAACTGCCACTGAAACCTTTGGAAAGACAGCAGAGAACCACTAGAAGTTTTCTGATTGGGATATTTCATCAGTGCATCATGTAAGAAGCACAGTAGCACTGATTCAAGCCGAGTGAAAGAGTAGCTAAAACTAAAGCTATCAAAGTCACAAAAGGAGCAGAATTAAGTGGGACATACTGCGGTGTGGAATTATAAAAATCTAATAAAGATGACCTCCAAAGCATGTCTTGAAGTCTGTGTTCTCATCTCCAAGGATCACAGGAAGGCCACGGAGCACTGCCGATCGCTTCGCAGTATTATCTGTACTCTGAAAAATCATATCAAACACACATCACTCCTGTGGTAAAGAAGAATCAATTAACAGCTCTGCATACACAGTGGGGTTGTGTATTGTGTTCCCAACATGATAATAAAATAATGACTTTGTATCTGAGAAACTCACCTCGGGTCTGACTTGTTGCAGATACATCTGAAGTTTCTGGCCAACACTTCCCCCCTTGCTCTTGAAAATCTCAAAGAAGTGAGGGGAGTATTTGTCAAGTTCTGTGAAACATTGTGAATCCAGGTTTTTGCTCCACAAGCGACAGAACCTGAAAGAAACGTATGACAAATTCATATTTAACATAGAGATGTTGGACCTCTACTTTTCACTAGCAGGACACTGAAACTAATTCTGTTAGCTAACTCGAGATATTTCAACGTTGATTTTATGTTGCCATCTCTGTTGGGCCCATAAAACACCACTCCTTTTTTTAAATATTAATATTACCACTTGTAGTGAACTTGACAAGACAGAAAGAAAAAAGCCTTTCAGTGTGGTAGAAACTTTCAACCACACTGAAAGGCTTTTTTTATCCGGCCAACATCTTTATCTTTATCCTTTTCCTTTGTTTTGCACCCCGGACAGCTTTTTTCTCTGCCGCTCCATCCTGTTGCTACTAAATAAACATATTTTCGACTAACGTTAGTTCCAAGCATCGCTAAATCATTTCACATGAAGTTAACCTCAAAACCTGGACTTACGGATGAATTATACGGCCGAGATAATGAATATAAGTTTGCTAAAAACCAGTGGAACTTACCATGACAAAACTTGGCTGCAGAAACCGCCATATTGTTGACAGTTTGGCGCTTCTTTCAAACACGTCACTCGTCAGTGGCCAACTGCGCATGTGCGTCCAACGAGAGCTGCCGAATGATGCCGAGTTTTCTGCTGGTTTTGCAGTTGCTCACTCATAACTCCAAGTTCGGGTTACTTGGTGCCGATGAGTTTGATAACTTGCCTCAGTAGAAAGTTGTCTTTGCTAAGTTTAGGTTAGCATAGTGAACAGTTAGCTGGAATGAGTTCAGGTCACTGTTGGGACTTTGGTTAGATTAACTTTAGAAACAGTTTGTCATATGAAATATTAGATGTAGCATGAACATTTTGAGTCAATCTTCAGTTAGGTAGATTTGGATAAAGATTCAAACTGAAACAACTGCTGACTCTCTGAACTTACATAAATGATTAAGGAGGGCCTTCAGAAAGGGGGGGTGTTATCCCAGTGGATAGGTCAGAGGTCGAGTGGGTCTGCCTGTCACAAGATGAGTCAAATTCTTTGGTGTTTGTTTAGGTAAACACTAAAACCTTTAGAAACAATTCTTCTAGAATCAAATGTATTAATTCTGAACTAGTTAGTGTCTCACCATACTAATCTGCATGCATCTTAAATTACTAAAATAGAACAGGATTAGGAAACTAAAAGTTTTAGAAGTAAAATATTTCAAGTATTGTGAAAGAGTTTTTTTCTAAAGAAGACAATCCTGCAGTTGTTAGATCCAAACTCATTTGGCATTAGATTTGTGTCAGTGTGTTTATAACAGGAATCAGTTTCTTGATGAATCGCTGAGGCAGCAGAACCACCAGGTCCAGTTGCAGATTATAAATTTTGGTCTGGAATGTAAAAAAGATGAGACTGGTACAGAAAGACCCTGTTTGAGAATGACCTTTGATCTCTCCATATCTCAAAGAAGGTAATGAAATGAAACAGGTCAAAGGGGAGGACACACCTTCTAATGCATAGATTTAAATGAAGGGAATCCAGCTCCTTATAAAATGTCTGTTTTACAGCAGAAGATCGAATTGCTTTGTGCCCATTTTTGTTTTTCCTTTCAACTCGTTGCAGGTAATTGTGTGTTTTGTTATGTGTTTGGACTTCTTGATAATCTGGCTGCAATGCTGATGTGACATTCTGGATGCATTGAATTCTCTGGATAAAACTCCAGATATATCTGAAGTTTGTTCTCTGTGCTTCCCGCTGTGCATGCAGAGTCCGGGAGACTAGAGGAAAATTAACGAGCAAGTAAATTTATTCCTCTAAGTTCAACATCACTTTTCTTTTAGAGTAAGATATACTATTAGATTTTACAGTGTAATTCCTCGGCTGCTTTGTTTGGATCAGATTCCTGTGATCCTTCATTGGATCCCAACATAAACATGTCTTCCTATTTGATGAGAACAGAAGCAGCAGGTGGAAGACGGCTCACCTGGCCGTCCGATTGGCTGCTGCTCCTGGGAGACGTCGCCACCGACTGGCGGTCCGATGAAGACGATGAAGACGATGAAGACGGGCCTCACATTGTGACCAACAGAGTTTCTGTTCCCAGGATTTGGTTTCTGGTCTGGGTTAAAGACAGTTGACTTGTCTTTTAGCAAAATGAACCAACAACTGTTTGTAAAAATGGCCTGAAATCTGCACTGATGTGTCAAATTGAAAGTATCAGATCATTGTGAAGTTATGAAGCATTAGGGTTAGGGTTAGGTTAGGGTTAGGGTTTTAAAGCAGGTTTTTACAGCAGCTGGTTTCTCCAATGATTCTTTACATTCTTATTGTTAATGTAGGAAACATTGTTGAGGGTTTTAAAGATCTACAATACAATAAGGTAGCAACATTTACTCAGTCTTGTAAATTAGACATTTACTCGTTTCCACATATTTTCTTTTTACAAACTTAAAGGAAATTATGATTAAGAATTTATTCACTTTTCACATTAAGTACACGTCAGCAATGATTTTATTTTCAAAATTATACCACTAAGATCTATTTCTCAAATATTTGATCTGGTAAAATGACCCTAAAACTGCAATTTCATTTTACAAGATGAAAAGAGAAACTTTAGTGAATAAAAATTGAGTGTTTAAATATAATCCATGGTGAAAAGTTGAACTTGTGTTGTTGCAGCGTCTCACCGGGTTAAAGAAAAGGCCGAGATCAGGATTCGGGTTAATCTGAGATGTTAAATGTTAACCTAAACCTAGAGCTCTGGGCCAATGGAGATTCAGAGTTCAGAGTTCAACAGACAGCAGCTCCGACTTCCTGGATCCAGTCAGGCTGCAGGTTCAGTCGTGGGTCTGCTGGACCTGCTGGACCTACTGGACCTGCTGGACCTACTGGACCTGCTGGACCTGCTGGACCTACTGGACCTGCTGGACCTACTGGACCTGCTGGACCTGCTGGACCTGCTGGACCTACTGGACCTGCTGGACCTGCTGGACCTACTGGACCTGCTGGACCTGCTGGACCTACTGGACCTGCTGGACCTGCTGGACCTACTGGACCTGCTGGACCTGCTGGACCTACTGGACCTACTGGACCTGCTGGACCTGCTGGACCTGCTGGACCTACTGGACCTGCTGGACCTGCTGGACCTACTGGACCTACTGGACCTGCTGGACCTGCTGGACCTGCTGGACCTACTGGACCTGCTGGACCTGCTGGACCTACTGGACCTGCTGGACCTGCTGGACCTACTGGACCTACTGGACCTGCTGGACCTGCTGGACCTGCTGGACCTGCTGGACCTACTGGACCTGCTGGACCTACTGGACCTACTGGACCTGCTGGACCTACTGGACCTACTGGACCTGCTGGACCTACTGGACCTGCTGGACCTACTGGACCTGCTGGACCTACTGGACCTGCTGGACCTACTGGACCTGCTGGACAGGCAGGAACTTGGTTCTCAGAGCTTTTCAAAACTGCAGGCAGAAAATAATGATTGTTTAATGTTCAGGCGACACATTGTTAGAAAAACGTATAAGTTATCTCACTTTTTAGCTGTAACAACAGAAAACCTGCAGAACATGTTATTTCCTCTTTTCTAAGTATTTGACCTTTCTGACACAGCATGTTCTTTCTTCTTTCCTGTCTAACATAGTTAACCACATCCTTATCTGTTGGAACATTTCTATTCCTATTTTTATACACTTAAGAACTGTTTGCAAAACTAGTCTCGACCGGGTTTTTCCCCACCCTTTAGCGGTCGAGACATCATGTGGTAGGGCTTTCCTGTTTCAATAAAAAGCCTGGCGAGCAGAAGCTGCTTCAGAGTGAGTCGGGTGATTGTAACTGAAGCAGTCTCCTTGCAAGAAAAAATAACAATTGTCTGAGTCTCTGTTTTTTGCAGATGAAGCAAAGGTGATAGGGGTTTAAACCTATCACACATTGATGAATGGAGACAGGAAATGTCAAACATTGACATGGCAGCGGAGTCATGAGGTCATCAATTCAAACCGGTAGAAAAGAAATGCATGAAATCAAGACATTTTATTGTATTTCATGCACAGGATGTTTTATGCAGCACTGATGGCGTTTCCCAGCAACCTGCCTGACCCTCCATCAGTTTGGAAACATTGATCTGATGATGATGATGATGATCATCTTCAGATCAATGATCAGGATTTTGATCAAAGCACTTTCATGATCCTAAAATTCAAGTTCATATTGAAGATATTCAGCTCAAGTTTTTGTAGAAAACTCGTTTCTGCACACAA